>NW_027498683.1:0-35139 GCF_021521415.1 Bidens hawaiensis | reverse complement strand
TCCAGAACTTAGGGAGAAAATCTTTTTCTTTAGCAATGGCGTGAAGAAAAAGTGGCGCCAAGATGAACAAAGGCCACCATTTTGTGGAATTTCCAAAAGCGCGATGAAAAGAAGAGCAAAAAGATATGAACGATGTTTAGGCTGCGGAAACTGGTCCCACGAAGGAATATGTAGAAAGAGTCAAACTCAGTCTCAGCATGAATATACCGAACTAATGAGGGTAGGGGCTATTAGGCTCAAAGCCGAACGATCCACTAGAGTTGGGAGTTATGTTCAGAACAGGAGGAAGAATTGATCCAAATCCTCGACAAAACTGGTCTTGACAATATGACCTTAAAAGAGTCACTAGGTATCTAAAAAATATATATATATTAGGGAGAAAGAGCTAACCATCGAAGATATCTCAGGATCCCCGACAATCGGCAAAAGTTGTATTTACCATCCTCACCACCATTAACTCAAACCCTCGGACCACCAATACCAAAATCCCTTCTTACCCAAAACCAACCATTATTACCTTCTGATCTATGCAACCCTTCACAAAGGTAGAGATATTAAATTGTTACAAGCATATTTGTCACATGTCACATTTTGGCTAAGAGTGTTCACATACATACATCACAACTATGAACAGATATAAAACCGAGTGTGAGTGAACATTATGAGAACGTGACGTTCTACATAAATAGAAGCTCATAAAAACAAAATTTCCTTTTTATTTGTCACTACATATATTCATATGATTTAAAGTTGGTTATTTTGTTTCCATCTTCTTGGAGCTCTATTAGGGGATGTTTAAGCTATGATCTTAACTTGCTGTCTAGAGAATATTTATAAGTGGATTGCTTGAGAACAAAAAATGTTCAAGTGTGGGGATGTTTAATGTACATAAAAATATACATCTTTTTAGCATCAAATAATCTCTAAAAACTGCAATTTCTATTAAATAACATAGCACAAAAGTCTACTTATCATAACAAAATGTAATTTCAGGTGAAACCAAGCCCCAAACGAAGAAACAAGCGAAAAGACGAAGAAAAACAAAAGAAAACACAAGAAAACACAAGAAACACGCCCCCATGTAGGGCTGACAATTCGTGTCTTAACAGGTTTAACAGGTAAGAGGCGTCGCGCGTAACACAAATATCAAACTTGAATACGACTCATTTAGCTACTTTATATATCATGACTATAAGACAGTTTTAAGTTTTGTGTACCTTTATGGGATAATGTGGGAGTCTAGCCTACTAATTTCAATTATTTAAAAAATAAAAAATTCGCATACCGCACTTTTTTGATTAACATGTCTTATCGTGTCTTTAACAGGTACCCAATTGTCAGCACTTACCCCCATGCCTCAAGAAACACGCCCCCATGCTTCTGAACACTAGAAAAGACAAAAATCTACAAGAAAAGACAAAAACTCGGAACAAAAGCACGGGACCGTGATTCTCAACCACGGGGCCGTGGTTGTCTACAAGAAAAGACAAAATGAAATTGGCACATGTCATAAAAATGCACGGGGCCGTGCCTCAGGAAGCACGGGGTCGTGGTGAGTCATCATGTATGATCTGACAACATGCAACTAGGACACGTAGACACGAGGCCGTGCTTAATAAAGCACGGGGCCATGCTTCTAGCTCCAGGCAGCCTATAAATAGAGGCTCTTGTGTCATTTGAGAAGTGTGTCTTGAGAAGAGTCATATTCGGTTTTCACATATAAAAACACACACTAAACACTCGCATTAAAGATCTAGTGAAGAGTTTGAAGGCTTGGAGGTCATCACCATCAACCATCATCATCATCATTAAGAAGGAAGATTCATCTACAGTTGGTTAAAATGCTCTAGTTTGATCATGTGTTTATTGTTATCATCCATCCTAATGTTAATCACCATGCTTATTATGAGCTAAACTCCATTTACCATCTAAAATCTATGAAGAAGCTTTGTTTTACTTGATGATTAATTAAAACATGTGGTGTAGTCTAGTAAAGTACATGGTTATCTTACAATTATCTTTTGATGAGAAATGTTTCACCATCTTAAAATACTAATTCAAAGTTGGTGATTGCAAATTCCAAATTGGCAATCGTTCATGATCGATTCAGGGTCTTGAAAGATAGAAATACTTTGATACATTATCGAAACATGGATCCTTATATTGTACTTAGAAATGATGAGATATAAGTTATGATGTATTTCTCTTAGTCTTGGTAATCTGAAAATGGCTGAAGTTCTTAGAACCTACATAAATCAACCAATGGGAGGTTGTGTGAGTAAACTACAACCACCTGAAGTTCTTAGAATTGGTATTTGATAAATCGAAGTCAATCCTAATCTTTCTACTTTACGAAACTACTTGCCAACTTAAATTGACATTTTGGAGGTGGCATGACATTAGGGTAGGGTCGACTTTAAAATGCGCATGTTACCTCCATAGTGCCAAAGATGCTCACTTAAGGATTAAGGAGCTATCTATCATATATTGCTATGGCAAGTTTACCACACGTTTGAACATTAATTTTCAATGCTAAAATGGAGTGGATTCTTGATCTTGAATGGTAACCTTCACATAATTGAAATATTCGTTTAGAATCTCTTGTCGTGGTCACCTATATTATATATATAAGTATTTATAAAAAGTTCGAAATAATTAACCCCAAAATGATTAAAACCTCCGATTAAAGTAAAACAACGATTTATCATTAGAAACATTTGTGTCCACGGATCGATACTTGGTTCTTACCAATACTATTCTACATATACGATAGGTACACTTGCCTATTTTGTGTATGTTTAGTCTTTGTAGAAATCACTTTTATAAATTTAAAACACGATCTTATGCAAAAGCAAATCATTCCATCTATTAATATTTAACCGCAACGCACAGCACACATCATAAACCTCTAACTGAATAAGACAAATACGTAAGATATAACAATAAGAATTCTTTATGGAATTTAGGTAGCAAATTAAATTCATACAAGAGATATAAAGCTACAAATTCTAGCAAAGAAACATTGGAGTAGGAATATGGAGATAAAGATAGTCTAAGTATTTGCCTTCTCATAAACAGAAAAAATTCATTATATCAAACACTCAAGATTATTAGGAACCAAAACATCTAATTTGCTTCTATCTAACTTAAACATATGCAAAACACAAAAAGTTAATAAACGTCAACTTAAGCAGGCACAAAACAACAACAGAAGCAAATACATACCTGCGTGAACGTGAAGGTAGCGGCAACACTCCTGCTAGATGCACTGCAAAGACACAGGAAAAAGAACATCAACGACTAAGGGAAAAGATCGAAGATAAACCCCAATGCAAACAAATAATTTTCTTGAAAAAGAATTATAAATGTGTAATCTAGATTATATTAAATTACAGTTACCTTTGTGACATCATTCTCAGGATTCTTGTATGACCAACTGTCATTAAATATTGCAGAAAAAAACATTTCTTTAAGTTTTAAATATGTAAAAATACACAAACCAAACGTAGAATTTACAACACAATAAATTTAGTTTACCTCCATGAAATCATTCCCATGAACTTGGTATATATGCTCTAGCTGTAATTGAAAATTACAAAATAAAACAGGGATGGTAGTATTAGATCTAAAGGAGTTAAATAAATAAAGTTGTTTACATATTAGACTAATTATTATCACAATTCCAACAACCGTTGGATGGGAAGAAAGTTTCATTCAGTTTACTTAACTCAGACCATATGTAAACCCAAAAACAATAAATTAAAAGCCCTAAATCCAAACAAATCAATTAACAAATCCATACTAGTGGCAAATAGTCCGTCCATCATCACCAAACTACAATTTCGAACTGGTCTTGCGCCCGGCGTCTTGAGTCTTCCAAACTCATTGCCGGTCCACACTTTAAGACTTTCATCTACTGACATTCCGTTTAATTCCAGTACGATCCACTCGATTAGAAGCTAAGTTGGAAACCGGAGATTCGGATGGTCGATACAAGAACAATAGAGTTGAAGCGATGATTTGGACGATAATAAGATAGCGGTGGGAAAGGAAGAAAATAAACGGGGTTTAAAAATCACGGTGGTAACTTCTCTTCTATGTTGTGGGGGGGGGGGGGCAGTTTAAAAAAGGTTTTAAATTGTGTAGTCCTGGATCTATGTTCTGTAACCTGGTGAAGCCAGGTGTCATAATGGAAAGATAGTAAAAATAAAAGGGGTATGCTTTGTATGCATGACACCTATCTTAAAAAAACCTTGTTTTATCTATACTATATATAATACACCAAACAATGGCAAATTAAGACACCCATTTTTAAGTAAATTACAAAACTTAAAGCATGAAGTACATGTGTAATTAAGGGTAAACTTGTTTTTTAAACACAATTCACTCAACTTACAAGTTTGCCCCCCTCATCTTTAATCATATCATGTTTTTAGTTTCAACTTTAAACCAACTTCTCACCCACGATTTTTAAATGACAATAAGTTTTTCATGCGTTAATATATTTGTAAAAATATTGCACCACAAAAACGAGTATTTTATTCTCTTTAATTTGTATATAATATTATTATAATTTTTTCAATTGAAAAAAATTAATATGTTACGTAGGGGTGTTCAATGCCGGTTTGGATTATTTTTAAACGAAAACTAAACCTTTAAAAATTGAGACCAAAGTTTTATTAACGGCCTGGTTATGGTTTGGTTTAAGAGTTTAAGTTTTGATAATAAAATTTGCTTAAAATGATTATTAATATAACCGTATCATCAATTCCAACTAAGTCAAAATAGGATACTTGAAATGATAAAGGAAGAAAAAAAACAATCGGTGTTCCCGCTGCATCACGCGGACACCCGTCTAGTTATAACAGTAGAAGCAGATGAGAAGGGGGCACACTAGACATTGTCATATCTAGGTCGATCGTTTTGATGGTTAAAATACAAAGTAGTAAATTGTCATTTTTCAAAACAATGCATGTTGTCAATGTCTTATGTTAGCATCACATATGCAACAATATGAATGGGAGATACAACATACTTTTTTCCTTATAGAATAAATCACGGTAAAAGTTATAAAAAAACCACAGTTATTTATTTATTTATTTATTTTTAAATAATAAACCAAGCCAAAACTGTTTTTTCTTAGTAATTTCTTTACATTGCATTCTCGGATATAAAATACAAAGAAAATAATTCATAAGATTGGATAGAGAAAGAAAGGAAAATTAATTATATATTTAAACTGCATTCTCGAGTTAAAATAAAAGAAAATAAAATAAAGTATTAATTACATTCTTGATTATCTTACAATTATCTTTTGATGAGAAATGTTTCACCAACTTAAAATACTAATTCAAAGTTAGTGATTGCCAATTCCAAATTGGCAATCGTTCATGATCGATTCATGTTCTTGAAAGATAGAAATTCTTTGATACATTATCGAAACATGGATCCTTATATTGTACTTAGAAATGATAAGATATAAGTTATGATGTATTTCTCTAAGTCTTGGTAATCCGAAAATGGCTTTGCTTAGGATATCATGCTAGTTAAATAAATCATATGTTAATGGAATGTGTAATTATAGCCTACATAAATCAACCAAGGGAGGTTGAGGTTGTGTGAGTAAACTACAAACCACCCGAAGTTGTTAGAATTGGTATTTGAGAAATTGAAGTCAATCCTAATCTTTCTACTTTACAAAATTACTTGCCAACTTAAATTGACATTTTGGAGGTGGCATGACATTAGGAAAGGTCGACTTTAAAATGCGCATGTTACCTCCATAGTGCCAAAGATGCTCACTTAAGGCTTAAGGAGTTATCTATCATATATTGCTACGGCAAGTTTACCACATGTTTGAACATTAATTATCAATGCTAAAATGGAGTAGATTCTTGATCTTAAATGGTAACCTTCACGTAATTGAAATATTCGTTTAGAAAAACTCTTGCCTTGATCACCTATATTATATATATAAGTATTTATAAAAAGTTTGAAATAATTAACTCCAAAATAATTAAAACCTCCGATTAAAGTAAAACAACGATTTATCATTAGAAACATTTGTGTCCACGGATCGATACTTGGTTCTTACCAATACTATTCTACATATACGATAGGTACACTTGCCTATTTTGTGTGTGTTTAGTCTTTTTAGAAATCACTTTTAAAAATTTAAAACACGATCTTATGCAAAAGCAAATCATTCCATCTATTAATATTTAACCGCAATTGTCACACCCCGACTTACGGCCTAGGCGTGTGACCACAAGTTGGTACATGTTTTGTAAATATATCAGAGTTTATGGGTTAATTTTAGCGGAAGACTTAGGTTGCATATAATATTAATTTACATTGAAAATTTTACTTGGGAGTTAGATACCCAAGTATCGGTTTACAAAATATATGTTTCATATTATAAGGATTTTATATCAAAACGGAGCCATCTTGTAACACGCTTCTATCTTCATTATAGACTCCAATCCTTGCTATTGATACTAATGCTTAATTACCTGCAATGGGTTGGAAAAATACGTCAGCTATATGCTGGTGAACACGTATGACTCAATAAAACATTTTGAATGACGATTACAATACAAACATAGTTTTCTTGACAACCTCAGCGGAAGCATTACTACTTCCGGTATATGTACCACTGCCCTACACACATAACGGTATTCTCCGAGCCAAACGGCCCTGAACAGAGAACTGGTCATGACCGTTTAAGATCGCGGCTACCTTGCCTTTGATTGATTGATTGAGCTTTAACAATTATGTTTGGATCCAGACACATGCGTATTCGGTCTGAGTTGATTTTATTCTCTACTTTGTATTATAATGTTTTAGAGATTTCATGATCTCATGTAGACATTGATTAGCTCGTTAAAAAAAACACCCGTTCGTCTCAATGAGTATAAATATGTTTTGACTGATTGAAAAGGTTGACGTGTTCACTTGTACCGTCGGTGCGTTTGAAACCTTAGATTGATTGATTGCGAATGATACTTAACCTATACATAAATAGGTTCGTATAAATATTTTGAATGATGTTACTTGATTAAGTTATGATTGTAAGCTTAACCTTGAAATCGTTTAACTTTTGATTGTGAATTAAAACACTTGATTTTATGTGACGTTTGATATAGCATGCTCTGGCTTAATAGGTTCTATCATGTTGGTAAGTTTCTCCAGGTAAGTAAACGGGTCCCTCAGTTGATTGGGATTTATACGAATTACTTTTCCTTAGGCAAGAAACTTACTACTAGTGATATCCCCCTTACAATTACTACATGCTAGTCAAAATATATCTTTGGTTGACATTACTTTGCTATGAAGTAACGTTTATGAAAACTTGATTGTGAATGTTTATAAAATACGATCAAGGTTAAAGACCATAGCCTCGATTGATAGTCTAAGCTATACTTTAAATAACTTAAACATAACTCCTACCTTAATGCGGATACTTAGATTGATAATAAGAAAAAGGCAGGATCTTGATCTACTTAATTGTACGATTACTAGCTTGATTATAACTTCGTTTCTTGCACGAACTACGAGAAAATAGCACGTCGGCTTGTCACGGCAAAAGGGCACGCCTTTCAAGGTTAAGTGTGTGAATGTGGAGGTGTGTTTGGGATGAGAAAGCCTCATACCCGTCTCCCCCTTTTATAGGCGAGTTTTGGACCTGGTGACCCGTTGCGTATCGCGGCGCCGCAATTTACGCCGCCTTACCAGCTCGTGACACGTGGCCTGTCATATTGTGCCACGTGTTGACACGTGGTTGGACACATGTCCAATGACTTAGCCTAGTCATCGCGCTACGCGATGATCCCTTGGGTTGAGCCATCGCATATCGCTATACAGCCCAAACCTGGGTTAATGCTTGCCCCATCGCGTATCGCGATGGATAAAGATTTCAGATTTTACATTTTTGGTCCTTATACTTTATAAGTTAATTATTTTTGGTATATTTTAATAGGGTTAAAGACGCGGTGTTACAGCAACGCACAGCACACATCATAAACCTCTAACTGAATAAGACAAATACGTAAGATATAACAATAAGAATTCTTTATAGAATTTAGGTAGCAAATTAAATTCATACAAGAGATATAAAGCTACAAATTCTAGCAACAATGGAGTAGGAATATGGAGATAAAGATAGTCTAAGTATTTGCCTTCTCATAAACAGAAAAAACTCATTATATCAAACACTCAAGATTATTAGGAACCAAAACATCTAATTTGCTTCTCTTTAACATAAACATATGCAAAACACAAAAAGTTAATAAACGTCAACTTAAGCAGGCACAAAACAACAATAGAAGCAAATACATACCTGCGTTAACATGAAGGTAGCGGCAACACTCCTGCTAGATGCACTGCAAAGACACAGGAAAAAGAACATCAACGAATAAGGGAAAAGATCGAAGATAAACCCCGATGCAAATAAATAAGTAAACAGAAAACGAAAACGTAATAACTCTAGGTGGTAATCTAGGTGGCAAGATGAAGACAGTATAGGTAGTTGTTACTCGGCCATAAAAACTTGTAGGAGTAGAACAACAACGGACTAAATGTAGCAAGCAAGAAGCAATTTGTTAACATATAATTTAAAAAAAATTAACGGGAATGGAACATCCCCAAACACCAATACCAAAAAATAAAGATATATACCTAAGGCCTAAACACCTGTAAAACGCAACCTGCAAGAGCAAAAGAATATAGCAGGCATTTGGTCAAACACCTGGTGCGGCCTAAAAAGAGTATAAAACCAAAATACATCGCAATTTGGAAAACCACCAAGCATGACAACATAATGCACACACTAACACTAAAATCCTAAGTTCATACCAAAAAAACATGCAGTTGGAAAAGAAGAAGAAAGACGAAAAAGAAAATAGTAATAACGGAATCAGAGCTGCAACTTAAAAGGAAAGACGAAACGACGCTACTTGATGAGAAGCTCACACTAACAACCGGAGCTGACCAGAAACCGCCTGTGATCCAAACCACCGTCATCGCCGGCTTCATCAGTTATGGTTTGTCCTCACTGGCCCACCTTTTTGTGCACTTGTATCTCCGTCTAGAGAAGATGAAGAAGAAAAGACCAAGCAGAGTGGTACATAAAGCACAACAATGTGTACTTTTAATAAGTAGTAACTGCCAATGTTGATATTCGTATGTTTTTGCAACGTGTAAAAGTTCTACCGGTTAATGTTATGAAAAGTAATCTCATGTGAGGTAACTGCTAAGTTGTGATTTAATATATATATATATATAACTAGGTTATAACCCGTATACCATACGGGCATAAGTATCAAACATTTTGAAATTTAAATAATTTAACGTTACATGTATCATATCCTACAAAAAGTTTCATTTAAAGTAGCACTAAGATTGTTGATAAAATTTGTATGTAAGCTAGGTATAGTGTGAGACCAAGACATCTAATTATATTATTATAACAACATAAACAACCGTAAACGAAATAACTATCATTGATATGCGAATAAAATCAAAGACTTTTATGCTGGTTTGAATTTAGATCCAACGTCTGCATAAAATAACTTAGTAACCAACTGGCAAGACAATATAAAATACATCAGGATGAAGAACATGAGAATTTGTCTTTTTTAAGTTTTACCGTTTAAACAAAGAGATTAAAATGACTATAGTCAGCATTATATATAAGAATTGTTATAAACATTTACATCAAAATATTAAGGCTACCAAAAAGTTACTATATATAGGAATTGTTATAAACATTTACATCAAAATTTTAAGGCTGCCAAAAAGTTACGATTTTTAATAAATATGAAATAAAAAATCTATATGCATTGTACTTTTTAAAGTGAGTTCCTCCTCGACCCCGTAAACAGACCAAACATCATGAAAGATCCAAATCAAACTCCACGGAAATTGTTTTCATGCCTTCTGTTGAAATCGCTAATGGCTGGCTACAAATTTGTAGCCAAGATTTAATTTGATTTATGTTATTTCAAAGCTTAGAACACTCAAAAACCAAAGTCACAAACAGAATTGAATTAATGAATTTATGGCCTAAAAACCCACATTTTATTGATTGTCAAACTTTACATAAATAGGCTGCAAATAAGTATTAACAGGGAGACATCTACATACTAAACCACTACTCTACTAATACTTCAACTTAAAGATAGACTTGCCTAAAAGCCATAAAACAAAAGTATGACTTTGACCCACTATAATATTACTTGACACGATCAAAAACATAAAAGAAACATGTCAACATAATCTAACCGTTAATGACCCGCTAACCTATTAATCCGCAACCCATGGAAGCTCTTGTACCGTATCCGATTTACCAGGCTTATAAGTTATAACCAGCCAAGAAGAAACCTACACATTTAAAATAAGTAAAGTTGGTAAATCTTGACCCAAAATATATATATATATATATATATATATATATATATATATAATATATATATATATATATATTTAATGGGTCCAAACGGGTTAAAATGGATTAATCAATTATCTACAAATCCAACTTTTAAACTTTGCTTTATGTGACTAAAAGTAAATCGGGTAGAAATTGGAAAAAGATGTGCTATTAATTAATTTATATTTTAAATAAACTTTGTGTATAAAGTATTTTCAATAGCAGAAATAATGCCACCTAATAGGTACTCTTCTGAATATGAGGAAGGTGCATACGCGTGTCATATGACTTATATTTGCTGGAAAACCTTCCAGTTACTTCAAAACATATAAACAATCGATCTATCTATTCTAATAAAAGCCTATCATTTTTGCCATTTATCAATACCATAGCCCTTCTTACCATTTTTTCAATCAATTTTTCATATATGGTCCTTATCTTTTAAGTCATTTCAATAAATGACATTAAAACTATAGGTTTATTCCAACTAAATCCATTACTATATATAATAAGTATTCTCCATATGAATTGACAAGAGACGATTGGTGAATTTTGAAGTGTCAATTAAAGTGTTTATTATGGTTTATATTCAAAATCATAAACAATAAACATTCGATTCATAATATGTGGAATGAGAACAATCGACTTGGACTAAATTCTGATAACGTCAGCGGCTAAAGCTTAGCCTTTGATACCTAAAAATACATATGATTTTAAAACTAAAAGTTTTCGGGTTGACACGGAACCTAGAATTCGGACCAAAGAACTAATCCGAATTACTTAGGTTCAGGTTCGGGTTAGTATTTACTTGGGTTCGATTTTCTCGGGTCAGGTTAGTTTGGGTTCAGATACGGGTTTTCTTAGGTTGGGTTTCATGTTACGGGTAAAAGTGGCAGCTCTACTTTCAAGGATTATAGTAAGAATCACTACATTGATTTTATGCAACTTTAAATCTTCTAATATTCTTTTAACTCAGAATAATCATTATTATTTGAACATGGTTTTAATGTTAGTATGTATTTTTCATTGACAATTACATTCATATGAAATAAACAAATTATTTTGTTATATTTAAATTTTTTGGTTTTATGTTGCTTGATTATACAATTTTTAATTGTAAAATATAAAGTCAATTAAAAATTTGTCATACACGAATATTAATGACAACAAATTTATCATGATCAGTCAATTTCAAATTGTAAAGATTCTAAGGATAATTATATCATCAAAGTTTAGGTATATGGTTTTGGGGATAATCATGTTTTTTTTTATAAACATCAGGAGATGTTCTCAAATGACATCATATTAATTGATTAAAAGCTATGATATTTTATGTGTATGAATATTTTTTTTATTAGTATCATGGATATATATTATCATTTATCTAGAGTTGGTATGTACTTGGAGAACCTTTTTTTGTCACATGGACAACTATATATAGATATATCAAGAGTTATAAGCAGACCTATATGTTTCTTTATTAAGAGTTATAAGCAGACATGGACTAAAAATTTTTGATTTTTGATAAACAACGTATACCTGCTAATACAATCACAAATGTAGTTTAAAAGGAAATTTTTACATATTTCTAACATATTTGTGTAATTTTAGTCATGTAATTTCTGTAATTTTAATTTAATTGTAACTGTATTAACTATATATCACTCAATTTGTTGACTATATTTCACTTAATGGTCAAAGTTTAAAATTTTCAACAATTACCCGTGTAATACACGGGCCTCAAACTAGTTTAGATATATGGATATCAAAGGCAACACTTGCAAGTCAAGGGTTTAATTTAGCCTACCAGTGGTATTAGTTTGACTTTTCCAAGTCTGGAATAATACCATTTTCGCCATCTGTTACCACGGCTTATTTGATCTTCAAGCATAGCAATCAGTGGACCCGTAATGTTTAACTTTTTTCACTTCTAGTCTGTAGAACATGAGCAACCATTGAAGATATTGCCATCAAATAGTTTTTATGTATTTCTTATTACCAAATAATGGGAAAAAGAACCTGTTCCATTGTTAAAGAAACTGCCCAAACCCAAGAACCTTTATCGGTGTCATGAGGTGTGATTAGCAATCATTTAAGTAAAATGTACATTAATTCTCAACAAAAAAAAGAGCATTCTCTTAATTTTGGATTTCTAATCCATTCCTCAAAATTTTGCCACTAATGACTAATCAACAATTAGAAGTCATAATCATCACACAAAAAAGCATTTCAGTTAAATGAGGACAAGAATCACATTGATATATCTTCTGATGATAAAACAATATTAAAATTCCATCTGTGTTTTTCAAATGAAGCTCCTCTTCAGAAATAAAATGTCTCCTTTGTAATATGAAGTCACCAAACTTTTTTAAAACAATGGGAGTTTTTATAATAAGTTTTCAGATTATGTAAATAAAATAAAATAAAGTTATGTAATCCATATCATGTGACACCAATTACCGACCCAAATGACATCATAACCAGTTAATAAACCTTTACAAGTTACCAGGATAACTTAAACCCTTTAATGATAAAACAAATATTACCCGTTTCCGGGTTAATTTTTACTTGTTGATGCCAAGATTTTAAACCCGTTACTAGGATCAATTTAACCTGTTTGACCCATTAATTAACAAAAAAAAAATTACTTGTTTCCAGGTTATTTGTACTCGTTAATATAAACCTTTTCACCTTTTCTTAAAAAACACGGTTTCGACACCAAGCCTTTTAATAATAGGACTAATGAACAATAATTTTCTTGAAAAAGAATTATAAATGTGTAATCTAGATTATATTAAATTACAGTTACCTTTGTGACATCATTCTCAGGATTCTTGTATAATCAATTGTCATTAAAAATTACAGAAAAAAAAAACATTTCTTTAGGTTTAAAATATGTAAAAATACACTAACCAAACGTAGAATTTACAACACAATAAATTTAGTTTACCTCTATGAAATCATTCCCATGAATCTTGGTATATATGCTCTAGCTGTAATTGAAAATTACAAAATAAAACAGGGATGGTAGTATTAGATCTTAAGGAGTTAAATAAATAAAGTTGTTTACATATTAGACTACTTATTATTATCACAATTCCAACAACCGTTGGATGGGAAGAAAGCTTCATTCCAATTAACTTAACTCAGACCATATGTAAACCCAAAAACAAAACCAATCAATTAAAAGCCCTAAATCCAAACAAATCAAGTAACAAATCCATACTAGTGGCAAATGGGTTGGGTTGGGTCGAACGAGTCATGGGTTGAAATGAGTTATGGGTTAAAACGAGTATGGGTCAGAATGAGTTTGAGCGGGTCAATTAAAAAAAGGGTCGTTTGGTTTGGGTTGAAATAGGTTAGGGTCGGGTTTTGAGGTTTTTTTTTTTTAGTGAACGAGAATAACGACGGAAACATTTTAGTTTTTTTAGATTTTTCGTTTTTTATTTATATTTTAAGTTATAATTTTTTTTTATTTTTTTTGAATTTTTTTGAGGGGTTTTCTATTAAGATCAAAAACCCTCAAAAAAATATTCAAAAATAACAATAAAAAAATTATAACTCAAAATATAAATCATAAACAAAAGAAATAAAAACACTAAAATGTTTCATACGTTTTCCTCGTTCCATTAAAAAAACCCCACCTAGAATCGAACCGAAACCGAAAGAATCGACGAAAATGAAACAAATAAACAAAAAGCCAAAATCGGACCATATCAATCGAAATCGAAAAATCAATCAAAACGAAACTATAAGAATTCAAACCGAACAAAAACAAAACTGAAAAAACGAACAAAAACGAGTCCGGAATCGACCAGAAAGAAACAAAATAAACCAAAACCCAACACGTCATGGGTGAAAACTCGTGTTGGCTTGAAACCTGAACCGAACCCGTTCCAATCTGAAACCCGTTTCGTGCCGAAACCTGTCTTGTACGAAAACCCGTTCCGATCCGAAACCTGTCACATTTCCTTAGGACACTAACCTACATCGACTCATTTCTTTGAACTTGTCGACTCATTTTGACCCGAAATAAAAGGATGGAATTTCAAATGACTCATTTTGACCCATTTAGTTAAAACCTTTACCCAAACCAACTCATTTAACTTTTAAAACAACTCAAATTGACTCATTTGAAAGAGTTTGGGTCAAGATTGCCACCCCTAAAGAAATCCATACCAGTGGCAAATAGTCCGTCCATCAACACCAAACTATAATTTCGAACTGGTCTTGTGCCATTGGTTTCCTGAGTCGTCCAAACTCATTGCCGGTCCACACTTTAAGCCTTTCATCCGCTGACATTCTGTCCAATTCCAGTACGATCCACTCGATTAGAAGCTCAAATTCGACGAAGGACAGCTGGAAACCGGAGATTCGGATGGTCGATACAAGAACTATAGAGTTGAAGCGATGATTTGGACGATAATAAGAGAGCGGTGGGAAATGAAGAAAATACACGGGGTTTAAGTGTTTTTTGCTTTTTTGAGAGGCAAAATGTCCAAAATGCCCCTCCAAAAGCACCTAAAAGCACCAATTTGATGCTTTTAGGTTCTTTTGGAAAGACATTTTAAATAAGCTAGTTCAAGCTGCATACTTGAAACGAAAGTCAAAAAGACCTGTGACTTATTCACAAGTAGCTAAACCACAAACACCCCCTAAAAATTCACGATGGTAACTGCTCTTCTATGTTGGGGGAACAGTTTAAGAAGGTTTTAAATTGTGTAGTCCTAGATCTATGTTCTATAACCTGGTGAAACCAGGTGTCATAATAGAAAGACAGTAAAAATAAAAGGGATATTGGTTTCTAATACTCTCAACTTTCACTCGTTGGTTAATACCACTTCCAATTTTCGATTTGTTACCCACCATTCTCAACTTTCACCTTATTTGTTTCTGGCACTCCCGAACTTAACGGACCCTAACTCCATTAGTTTTTTTGCTGACGTGGAATTTTTAGAGTGATGTGGCATACTAATGTGGCATTGTCCTTAAAACATGTAGGTCCCACAAGACAACTTCATCTTTCTTCTATCAAACCCTAAAACTTCATTACTACATCATCCAACCAACCACCACCTCCACCACCCACCTTCGCCCTCCCTATTTTTCCGGCCAACGTCTCACCCGTTGGAGCTGCCACCACCCATATTTTCCGTCGGATTTAGATAATCAGTATTCAATTTACACTCTCCAGATCCCCAATTACATAACCCTAGTAATATGAAATCCTAACCCGGGCAATAAGAACATGTAGTATTTCGTGAATTTACCTACTCATTTAGCATAGAAGAATGTAATCTACAAAATAGAAAGTTAGATGTAACCTAGATGTCGTTAGACGATGAATCACTCAAACTCTTTGAGTCTAAGTTTGAGAGCGAGAGCTGAAAGGTAAAGCGATAAAGCTGAACCACCGGTGGATGATACCGAAGCTTTGTTTTTAGATCGGACGACTTTCATTTTAATTAACAAATTCTTATAGTAGTCTGGTAGTGTGAATTGTGTGAAGAATAATAATAGTTACAAGGAGTTGGAGAAAATGTGAGTTGATTTGAAGGTTTAGGGTTAGAAAAAAGGGGGTCGACATGAAAGGGTTTGTTGGGTGGTGGCAACTCCAAGGGGTGCGGCGGTGGCCGGAAAAATCAGGGAGGGTGAAGGTGGGTGGTGGAGGTGGTGGTTGATTGGATGATGTGGTAATAAAGTTAGGGTTTGATAGAAGAAAGATGAAGTTGTCTTGTGGGACCCACATGTTTTAAAGAAAATGCCACGTTAGCATGACACGTCACTCTAAAATTGCCACGTCAGAAAGAAACTAACGGAGTTAGATTTCGTTAAGTTCAGGAGTGCCATAAACAAATAGGGTGAAAGTTGGAAGTGGTGGGTAACAAATCGATAGTTGGGAGTGGTATTAACCAACGAGTGAAAGTTGAGGGTATTATAAACCAATATACCAAAATAAAAGGGGTATGCTTTGTATGCATGACACCTGTCTCAACAAACCTTGTTTTATTATAATAGTAGAAGTAGATGAGAAGGGGGCACACTAGACATTTGTCATATCGGGGTCGATCGTTTTGATGGTTAAGATACAAAGTAGTAAATTATCATTTTTCAAAACAATGCATGTTGTCAATGTCTTATGTTACCATCACATATGCAACAATATGAATGGGAGATACAACATACTTTTTTCCTTATAAAATAAATCACGGTAAAAGTTATAAAAAACCACAGTTATTTATTTATTTATTTATTTCTAAATAATAAACCAAGCCAAAACTGTTTTTTTCTTAGTAATTTCTTTACACTGCATTCTCGGGTTTAAAATATAAGGAAAATAAATCATAAGATTGGATAGAGAAAAAAAGGAAAAGAAATAATATACTTAAAAAACATTATCGAGTTAAAATAAAAGAAAATAAAAGAAAGTGTTAATTACATTCTTGAGTTAGATTGGAAGGAAAAGATAAGAAAAAAATTGTAACTTTACAATTATGTCCTCATAGCAACATGGAAAAGAGTATTAAGACAAGGTCGGCCCATAGGGGTGGCGGGTGGTCGACGGCCAAAGGCCCGACACCCCATTAGGCCCCATTTTTTTTTCTAAAATTATATTTATTTTTATTAAAAACAATATGTATATTTAATGTTTAAACCTAATTACATGACCACTAGTTTGGTCTAGTGACAAAGGGTATTACTCTCAACCAAAAGGTTATAAGTACAAGTCTCATTTGAGACATGTTTAATCTTACTTTTATACAAATTTTTTTACACAACCTAAGTTATAACCAAGTAGACCTATATAAATATTTAATTGTTTAAACCAACAAAAATACTCTTTTTTACCTAAGGCCCAAAAAAATTTCGTCTTCGGCCCGAATTTTTTTTTGTTTTCTTGAAGCCGGGCCTGAATTAAGATAGGGTAAATCAGTAATATGATATGAGCTATAAACTTTCCTTCACAATCAGACTATATTCGACTGGAAATTTTAAATGAATAAAACCCTAACTTTTCTTTTCATTTTTTTTTCTTTTGAAAACAAAACTCAATAATAGAAAAGAAAAATTTTCTTCCAACCCCTTATATACAAAACTAGAATACAGCGTTAAGAAATACGTACACTGTGTTCTGGAGTCTCATTTAACGAGTGGAGGGGAAGGAAAAAAAAGGAAAATATAAAAAGATCATGTTACAGAGCTTTTTTAAGAAAGGGATGAGAGGGGAAACGAGAGAAAATACTAGAAAAATTAAACATATTATCATCTTCCCAAATTGGAGAGATTAAGAGAGAAAATATTTATGTCTAATTATAACTTTTATCAATTCCTAAATTATCATTATGTTTAACTCCATATAATAGTTTACTTAAAGGGTATAATAGGAAAATGTATATTTGTTTTCTTTTCTTCTTAACTCGGGAACACCTAGAATGCTTAATTTCCCTTATTTTCCTTTTATTTTTATTAAACTCGAGAACACAAAATAAAATCACACATTTTTCTTCTCCTAGCTTTTTTTCTGACATAATTCTCATTCCCTCCCTTTCCTTCGTTAAATGAGACTCGGGAACACAGCGCGCAATGTGTCGTGGATGGGATGTAGAAATCCACATAATACAAGAATAATAATAATAATCCGTCGTCTCTTCTTTTGATTTGACTCCGTCGTCCATTTCTCTTGTTCTCTCTCTCTTTCTCAGGTAAGGTAAATCTCATCCTTTTATTTAGGGTTTTATTCATGGCTTCGATCTTCATAAAATTGTATTTGCAGGAATATCATCGATTAATTACACCAAATGCAGGTCAGTTATTATTGACGCCTCTCTCTGTCCCCAGATTCTTATCCTACCAAATTCAATCTTTTATTATTCACAATTCAAACTCCAATCAGCAAGCCCTAATTTCTAAAATCCATCCGATGATAGTGGTTGTAATCTGTAATATTATTAATATATACAGCTAGTAAACTAACCCTAACTAAAATTGACTAATTATGATTTTCATCTTGGTTTTTTAGGCATCAAGAGCAAGGTTATTCAAGGAATACAAGGAGGTGCAAAGGGAGAAAGTAGCCGATCCAGATATTCAGCTTGTCTGTGATGATTCCAACATATTCAAATGGACAGCACTTATCAAGGTCTCACTGACTGACATGAATACATGCATATTTAGTTATATACACACATATCTATACTTATATCTATGTGTTTTGGTTGATGAATGAATTTGCATATATATATATTCAGGGACCATCAGAAACTCCTTATGAAGGTGGAGTCTTTCAGCTTGCCTTTTCTGTCCCGGAGCAATACCCTTTGCAGCCGCCTCAAGTCAGGTTTTTAACCAAAATATTCCATCCAAATGTACATTTCAAGGTACGAAACTTTTCCTTCTATAAAATCATTGACATGTATGTTCTTTTAATTTCCGCCTTTTGTCCCATCGATATCTTTCCTTGTTCATTGGGATGCAACTTTAACCTACTCATTTGTGGACAAACGTATACGTACATGATACATCATTAACTTGACTATGTGTATTCTGTGTAATGTCTACTTAGGGGGGTGTTTGGAGTCTGGCAAGTGATTATGTAATATTAAACAATCACCTGTAAGCATACAGGTCATAGAGATAGTGTTTGGATCATAGTTGGCAATACCAAATAGATGTCAATAGCGACAGGCTGCTATCTATATGCTACGTAGCGATAGCGACGAAACAGAGGCCAGTAATAAAGTAGTAGAAATTTTTTTCAATATTTTACATTTAGTAAGTAAACCAAAATAGCAATTATAATCAATATATAAACAGTTACCCCACCACAATAGCAATTATAATCAATAAATACCACCAAGATGTCTAAAAATGCTATTTGTTCTAAAAAATACTGAAAGTCGCTATTTTCACGCTATTGAGCCCCTAAACAGGGTATAGCAGCGATTAACTGCATTACAACAAAGCGCGCTATAACGCTCGCTATATTCGCTATTGACAACAATGGTTTGGATGCAGTTTATATGACATTAATCGCCTGTTCGGGTTTTTGGAAACTTTTAATTATATAAGAAATCAATAGGTAAAATTAATTAATAAATGCATTATATTTGAACTTACGAAAGAGGCTTTGTGGAATGGGAGTTAAAAGTCCCTCGGGTTATGTTAAAAGAAGAGGTAAATATGTGATCTGTTTACCTTTAGATAAGTAGTTTTGTTGCAGCTAGTACGAAACTGATTATCTAAAACTGAAACAATTAGATATTAGAATTTAGAGGTATATGTTTATCCCAACATTAAGAATCATTAATTTTGACTTACGTTTAGATATTAGTATTGGCACAGTTTCCCCCGTCTCTTTTTTCAAAATAAATTTCATGTATATGTAACTTCATTTTTTGAAAAAGTGCTTGTGGTGGTGTCGACGAGTGTCATTATTCTAAAAGTTTCTTTTATCTTGATTTATCTTCTGTGGTGGTGTAGACGGGAGAAATATGTCTAGATATCCTGAAGAATGCTTGGAGTCCAGCTTGGACACTCCAGTCTGTTTGTAGAGCTATAATTGCATTAATGGCCCATCCAGAACCCGATAGCCCGTTGAATTGTGATTCAGGTGAACTTTCTTGAGTAGATTTACATTAACCTTTTCAATTTTGAATTTTTGATTCACAATCTAGCAATCTGCTTTCATTAATTCAAAAATTTAATTCCTTATCCATATATTCATTTTTCTTAGTACAAAAAATACAGTCTCTAACTTGTTAAAGAGATGTGAAAAGTAATTTAAAAAAGAACTTATTTTAGGAACGTGTTGATATATACCGCTAAAAACTTGGAATAATATCATATTTGCCCAACCATAAAGTATATACCCATTTTAAAATACTCAAAATTTCATATTCACGCATTTCATCTAATACAATTTATAGTATGACCATTATACCCCTCTATTTCTCCTTACACTTTAAACTCCCATTATCCTAATGCACGTTTTAAAGGTAGGGTATAAATGTCATAATGTTGAAAATGGGTATATTCGATACTATGATTTTTGCTGGGTAAATATGCTAATTATAAAAAGTTGGACGAGAATATATGAGTTTGTTTCTTTATTAAATATTTATATATAATAGTATCAAGATTTTGTATTTCTTATGTAATTTGGTTCTCCAGGAAATCTTCTTCGATCAGGTGACGTTAGAGGATTTCAGTCGATGGCTAAGATGTACACCAGGCTTGCAGCTATGCCCAAGAAAGGTTAAAATCATTCATTATCTGTGTTTGGTTTCATATCAACCATTGTATGTTTGTGTTACTGCTACTTTACGGCTTTTGATACGTTTTGCTGTGGAAGTTCGGTGTTGTTTTATGGGAAATAACGTGTGACATGAAGAATTAAACTGATATAAATGAAGATCAACTGCAACTATAGCATTGCATAGATCTCCGTCAACTTTGATAAAAACGAAGTGTCCTGATAAACTGAGTCGAACTCGGTTCTAAAACATATTCAAACTCATTTAGTGAAGATGCCATTATGGGACGTCCTATATTGCCCTTTACCATATTCAAACTATTTTTCCGTATCACTACAAGAGTCATTATATGAACTAATCACAGTTGTTAAATTACTGTTACGACTTTCTAAATATTTCCGTTTTGAGTTGAAAGCTATATGAGCTGACTTGGCTTGAATCTCTCCACTGAGCTAAAATTAAAGATTGAACTAAGCTTGTTTAGAACATTGTTGTAGTTGCCTGCTTATTTTCCCGAGGGACCAATCCAAGTGTTAGAGATGATCTGTAGAAGCCAAATACGGGCGTAATGTAACTAATATTTTACTTGAGAGCTAATCAATAGGCTTAAGTTAATATTTAAAAACTGTACAAGCCAAGTCTGAGTTAGTTTCAAGTCACTCGCATACTATTATCGTCTTTACGTTTAGGCATTTTAAAGGGAAAATTCCCAAAAAGACCCAAATGAAAGAGAGAGAAAAAAAATATCCAAAAAGTCACAAGTTTTCTAAAATAACCCAACGGATTTGTACTGAGGTGACGCATAGGGAATATAACCGACGGGATTCAAAAACCAATTAAAATTTGACACTTAGCATAAGTCTGACAAAACCGACCATATTTTTGAAAATCTGGGGGGTTTCGTTCAATCTGATATTTAAATCATTTTGTAAAAAACAGTCTCTCTAGACGGTTTTTTTTATGTTTCTTATCTGGTCCGTTTAAATTGTGATTATACCTAACTTCTTCTTCATCTTCATCCTAGACGTGCACAAAAAAACCGGTTCCGGAACCTAACTGGTGGAATCGAACCGGAACCGGTTCCAGTTCCTACCCGGTTGGCCTAATACCCGGTTTGGGTATTTTTGTACCCGAAAATCGTACCCGGTTCTCCTATTTGTATGTCCCCATCGGTTCCAACCCGGTTCCTAATTGTAACCGGTTCGGTTCCTACCCGAAAAAACCGGTTCCGGCGGGTTTTTTTTGAAAAGTCAAACACAGGTCAAACTAGCCGTTGGAACCGGTTCCAACGGTAATATAGCCGTTGAAACCGGTTTTTGAGACACAAAATAGCCGTTGTAACCGGTTCCAACGGTAATATAGACGTTGGAACCGGTTTTTGAGACAAATAATAGCCGTTGGAACCGGTTCCAACGGTAATATAGCCGTTGGAACCAGTTCTTGTAGCCCAAAAACTATATATAAGTTGTTTTCCATTACTTGTTTCACCACCAAACTCAAAAACAAACTAAAATACTACTCCTTTAGCAAACCCGTTCCGTTACCCGACCATCCAACTAAATATTATTATGGCACCCATCAAAAAAACTAAAAAGAAGGCTAAGAAGAGTGTTTTTGTTGCCCCCGTTCCTGCTACGGAGGACCCATGATTAATTTTTTGTGTTTTTTATTTGTTTTAGTAAAATTATTTGTAACTTGTTCAACTAATATTTAGTTTTGATTTGTTTAATTATAATTACTTTTGTTACTCATGATTAATTTTTTGTTACTTTTTTAATAACAACGAACATTTTATTTATTTAAACAATAACTATTACAAACATTATTAAAACATAAACGATACTAAACATAACAACTAAAACTTAAAAAACAAAGTCCATCGTTTTAATTCGGGAATACTTATTTTTGAGTTGTAGAGCCGGACGATTATCCCACTTCCGCTTTTTTAGCATCCAAACTTCTTTTCTCTCAACAATACTTATTCGTATGTTTTCGTAATGTCGAGTTGGACCCTGCTTTAAGAAACTTCGAGCAATATTTGCAACGTGCCATCTCATGTGAGTCGGTCATTAGACACAAATCGTAATGAACCCAAACATCGGGGCATCTTGTTGTTTCGATCACCATAACAACGTCGTCATTAGTTGCCATTTGTTGTCGGTTTAAGCTTAATTGTGTTTTGGAGTGTGTTTTATAGTTTTGGAAGTGGTTTAACAAGTACACACTCATACATTGATATTTATAGAATGAAAATTAGCTAAATATAGTAATAAAACCGGTTCCAACGGTCAAAAACGGTGATGTGCGAAAATATATATATATATAAATAAAACACAAGTCGCAACTAAGCTTTAAAAACCAAACAATCTATCCTAGTTCACACAAACGGCAAGTGTACCGGTCGCGTAGAGCACAGATGAGGAAAGTCCGGATATCGAACTCGAAGACACGTGAAAACGTTTATAATTACAAAACTCTAACCAAGACTCACCAAAATATTTAATTAATTTATTTTAGATATATTTAACTACTTAACTTAACTGAATGAAAACTTTTGACAAAACTTTGAAAACTTTGGTTTAAATTCAATGAATAAAGACGTCTACCTAGGAATGAATCATGTTGATAGAAATAACAAGACAACGGATTGAAAATATTCACGACACCGGTTATAAAAGATGACACAACTAAAACTTGTTTAAGAAAGTCAAATTACCTCTCAGTCTCTCTAACAATCTCTAACTTATCTTAGTTGATTTTAAAGAATAAACCGGAAAAACAATTATTAACGTGTTCAAATGACGACTCTCCTCTCGGTCTCACCGACACACTATCCTAATGGAGACAAATACTATGTCACCAAGGATAGAGAAACAATTTAACTTAACCCAAATTAAACCAACTAATTGCACATAAACACTCAAACTTGACAAGACAAAAACCCGCTCTCGCGCGGTCTTAATTCTAACAAGTAAAAGCAACGAGACAATATTACTTCTTATCACCTCTCGGTCTCAAAGAAGGTGTATTTTAACTGATTTTAGATGATTTATATTACCCACTTATCCCTACGGTTGTACTTCCCGCAAATAAACCCTAAACACAAAGTAAAGAGCCTTAAACATGCAACAGCTAATCAAAACCGATTCAATTAATTAAAGCACAAGGTTATTAGGTATAATAAAAAAAACACAGCCACTAAACACAATCTAATTTACTGTTAAATCAAACTTTACATTAACAATTTAAGCCATGATCATTAACAATCCATATTACTAGTCAAAACCTAACAATATTCATCAAACCTAGGTAGAACAAACAAGATTAGCTACTCATTAAGTTTGGACAGCCCTAAACATTCAAGTAAAACATCATAAACATCAACATAAACATGATCAAACTCATTCAAAATCCAAGAATAACTAAATCAAAGTCAAACAATCAATTACTTGCAAAACAATCCAAAGAAAAAGATCAATTCAACTAGTTAGGGTTCTTGAACAAAAAACAAAGTTTATGAATGATTACTTAGGGTTTATGAGCTGAGATTATGAATGTATATGATGCCTAGCAGCTGCACAAGACTCTCCTTGGTGTTCTTCTTCCTCTCCAGCCGTCACAGCCACCCCAGCCGCCACAAGTTCTTTTTTTTCTCTTCCTTTGCTGCTGCCGATCGGAACTATGGATAGGAGTTAGGGTTTTTTTATTTTCGGGATTTAGGACTGGATAATGGCTGAAAACTAAGTTAATTAACTTAATATAATATCATGTAAGGCTTCTAACTTGTGGGCTTGGGTCGGGCCTTGAGTTGTAGCTTTGAAACTTGACCAAAAAGGCCCCTAAAGTCTTCCAACTTAACTCTTTTTTCACCATCTTTCATAAACCTACAATTAACATTTAAACTTTGTAAATTATTGCACTTAACCCCCAATACTTTCATAAAATAAACAATTAAGCATAAAAACCATGATAAAATCCTAAGGAAAGTAAGTATGTTTTACAACACATCAAACGGCTATATAGCCGTTGGAACCGGTTTCTAACGGCTATAATGTTTGAATTTCAAAAAAACCCGGTGGAACCGGTTTTTACGTAATAACCGGTCCCGGTTCCAACCCTACCCGGTTCCTAAAAGTTTGCATTTTTGGGCATCAGTTCGGGTCGGGAACCGAACCGGTTCCTGACTGGAACCGGTGTCATTTTCTACCCGGTGTGAAAAAAAAAACGGTTCCGAACCGGTTTGGGTTTTCAAGGTGAACCCGATTTGTGCACGTCTACTTCATCCACATCTTCTTCATATTCATATTCATCTTGATCATCTTCATCTTTGGTGTCCGAAAAGACTACCGCCGACGTGGTTCCTCAGCTAAGGATCTGGATTGGTTCGAACCGGTTCATCATTAATGCCCATCCTGTGTTATAATGGCTCAACAACATTTATCATCATTACATTTTTAATCCAACATCACCTTGTACAACATCTAAACATTTAACAAAAACACCTAAACTAGGTTCTTCATTCACCGGTTCTTTGTTCCCGATATTTATTCACGTGGTTCTATTCCAACAACCTAAGCTCTTACTCCTACCATCCACCTGCAATTTCCATTACCAACTCATCTACCAACACCTCAGCAATTTGCTTACCGACAGCATCCATTTCATCAACCGGTTCGAACCAATCCAGATCCAGATGAATATGAATATGAATATGAAGATGAAGAAGATGGAGATGTAGATGAAGAAGATGAAGATGTGGATGAGATGGAGAAGAAGTTAGGTATAATCACAATTTGAACGTACCAGATAAGAAACATAAAAAAACCGTCTAGAGAGACTGTTTTTTACAAAATGATTTAAATATCAGATTTGGACGAAAACCCCTAGATTTTCAAAAATATGGTCGGTTTTTCTCAGACCCATGCCAAGTGTCAAATTCTAATTGGTTTTTGAATCCCGCCGGTTATATTCCCTATGCGTCGTCTCAGTACAAATTCGTTGGGTTATTTTGAGAAAATTGTGATTTTTTGGATCATTTTTTTTCCTCTCTTCGTTTAGGTCTTTTTTGGGAATCTATATATATACTATTAAAACAATTGAGATTAAATCCACATGACCCTTTTCTATTGGTCTATTTTCTATGTTTCCAATTTTATCAATCACTTCTCCAATTTTCTTGACAATAAAATATATCAAAAAGAATTTAAATTACTCCATAACCCGTTTCTATTAATATGTATTAATATCTATTAATTCTATAATATTTATTAATTGTATTACAAAATATATATGGAATATATGAAATATGAAATATTATTGAAAATATTGAATATTATTAAATATGGAATATATGGAATAAGGAATATGGATTACCCACCACTAAACCATACCCGGTTTTCACATCCATCAGTCCATTCTTTTGCATTCATAATATGGAAACTATTTTAACATAATCACCCAAATCAAGTATTCCCTTTTTCACAACTCCATTATCATCCACTGATTTCTCTGTTGATTTCATTCGATCCAGAAAATCAACCGTCCACATCGATGTACCTGTTCACCATCAGGAAGTTTACTCTTCGTCATGTCGTCCTATCCATGTCTGTCTTCACCATCGATCCACCTTACTTCGGCTCAAATAAACCATTAGGTATTACATTGTATCGACTATTGTTGTTTTGTTTGACAATTTTTGATATGTTCATTGACAAGAAACGATTTTGTTTTTAGGGTTTCATATTTTTTTTCTTTCCGCACACCAGGTGTTAAACCAAATGTCATATTGTTTTATTTTGATTAGTATTGTTTAATTAGTATTGTTTAATTGATATTTCTATAGTATTTAATATAAAACAACCTAGCCAGTGATTACAATTTAAATTTTAAATATATTATAACTGGGTCTATTTTTAGATGCACTGGAATTAATTTATATCAAAACAACCTAAAAAGTTTTTACGGATTTAAATTTAAGGTCATCTTAATCTTAATTGGGTCTAATTTTAGATGGATGGGGCTGGGAATTCATATTTCATAAGTCATACCATTACCAATAAAAATAAATATCAATTATATATTAATTGATATGATTTATTAGTCCAAGGTTATTAAATATCCCTAATTTTATTCTCTAAATTTACTATATTTATACCTTCCTTAATTATAGAACAATTCAAAAATACACATTCTATTTATCTATATATACTCTGATTCGCACACACAAATTCTCGCACATTCTCACTGCCTTGATCAAAATCTTATTTGTTTCTTTGCAAGGTTTATTTTTTTCCTACTTATATATTTTATTTCTTTTATTTGTTTGTTTCAAAGTATATTTTTCAATGTTTAATCATTTCTTTAATTTGTATTTTTCTCAAACAGGAAGATGGAACAATCAAACATTACGATTTTGAACCAGTTGGATGCGACTAACAATAATTGTGTCCTCAATGTTAGTATATTGAAACTATGACGTCTCAAGGACAATAACAAACCCGGAGAAGATTGGTCGATAGAGATGATTTTGCAAGACGAAATTGTATTCTTATATAAAAGATTTATTCTTATATGCTGCAAAACTGAAGCGCAAGTTGGATGACACTTATGATGTTGATGACGACAATAGTATGTCGACGACCAAAACAAAGGTTGATGAAGAAACAAATACCGATACCACTGTTGGTGAGGGAGTTACCATTGTGATGCCATAGTTTTGAAAGGGAGGTATTTTGAAGTCTCGTAATAAATACAACGTTTTGCAACTATCATGAATTATTTATTTATTTATTTTTTTGTTTAAGTTTGAATGACTTTAGTGTTGGTTATCCTTTATTTCACTTTGACATTTTGATTTTATTGGTGGTGTTTGCATTTCATATTCATATAAATGAATTTATGTTTTCCTTATGTTATGTCATTGGTGTTGAATTTTTATAATGGTTGTCATATGTTTATGATATGCGAATATTTGTTATATTATTTATTGGTTCGTGTTGTTGAAGATATGATTAATATCTAATCAATGATATTTTTCAAAAGTTGCGAGGTCGGTGTTATTTACCACCAGTGTCGTTTATTATTGTTAATAAACATTGTTTATTAGTTGTACTCACTCTTCTCCTAGCTTTATAGTTTATACCAAATACTTTGTTTAGCCTTTGTGATGTTGGTTTACAACTACATAGTTTCTTTAAGGTTTCAATGAGGGAATCTTCACCATTTTAATCATATTATAATGACAACTTACACCGGTACTAACAACAAACAATGTGAAGTGACATCCATTAAATATTTTGGACTACTACGTGTAGAATATCCATTATGATAAATCTTTTCACATATTTCTTGTATCACTTATGTTGTAGTATATTTTAGATACTAACTTTTCAAATTAAAATGGTCAAAATGAAATAAAGTTATCCACATTTACGTTTCACTTATCTTTATAGTTTGTACTTGAACTATTATAAAACAAACTTTAATTCATGTTATATTTATCTTAATTTTTGGAAATGGTGATTATTAATTTCATATCTGTAAAATGTGATTAGCATAAATCATGATCCTGATTCAAGTTCATACAAGTAATTACTATTATTGTATTAAGAAAGCAACTAATCATTATCAACATGACCAAAACCAAAAACGCAAAAACTTTTAACAAATTATCTATACAATTTCGATAATATATGTTTATGTTATAATAATTATAAGAAAGTACAAAGTTTAAGTAGCGGATACCACTATGTATTTGTTTTTTTAGAACGTATTAACAGTAAAACTATAATATCAGTATAACAACAAATTCACAACTATATATGTATCTCCCCTTAGATGATCAATCCTCTTATATAATAAAAAATAAACTATTAAGTTATCAATCTTTAAACATGTATGCTTGACAATAACTATTTTAATAGTAAATACTAAACAGTTAGACACGTCAAACCAACCCAAACGTGTGGTGCTTGGCGCGTGCTTCCTTTGTGTTTAAACCCAACGTAACCAAACGACAAATTTACAAACGATCATACATTTTTCTACTCTTTTTTAACCGTTTTTCCTTCCAATGATAAACTAGCGGATACCAATACCGATAACGTTATTTGTGTGTCAAAAATCGACATCAACAAGTTTTAAAAACATACTATATAAATTTAAATATGGCATTTAAAAATAAAATTGGGAATGCTCTTTATTTTTTTTACTAAACATATACATTAATCACCATTATTGAGTCTCTGTCAAACTTCATAACGCATTCTACTTGAAAGGCTACGGCTACAGTAAACGGTAATGTAGAACAAATTTTATTTTGGTTGAAACTTATGTTTAATAAAGTTTTTATTTCTTAAAAGTATTATTAACAACTATGTATCATGTTATTGTCTCCTCAAGTATATATGCCATTATGTTTTCCAGTTTGATACGACGTGTTGTTGTTACGTGATTTATATATTTCCACCCGTGTCGTACACGGGTCAATAACTAGTTTTCCCTGTTTTAAAATGCTCATTTTTCATAATGTGACCGTACGCCAGCAAACACTACTCTTTGAGAGACCTAATCTAGGAACTAATGATGACATTGTAATTCTCCTTTTTTTGTTTTTTTAAAAATAATGGCGTGATTATTTTTCTTATTTTCCAATCTAGGAATTAACTAATGATGATTTTGTTGGTCGGTGTAGAAAACTTTTGATGTGTACTTGTGTTAGTTTTAGAATTTATAGAGATAATGATTACTACTATTACTATATAAAATATTAAGACACGAATAGTCAGGTGCGATCTAATTTTATTTTACTTTTCAATCATAGTCTCATTTGGTGAAGATTCCACTATGGGAGTATGGGGCATCATATATTTCTTTTTGCCATATTAAAACTACAGTTACGCGTTTGCCCATTGCTATCAGTATCACAAAAAGAGTCACTATTTTAAACTGTATACGCCAATGAGCTTAGCTCAAATGGCAATAGAGGAGAAGTGAAGATTTGAGTTGAAGTTCACAAGGTCTCAAGTTTGAATATGATCTTAGTGGTTTTACTGCCATAGGCCTTCGAGCAGCAAATTTTTCTTGAAATAGGAGATGATGGGCATGGCTATCCAACGCTGTCTGCAATCACAGACGTATGAGGTTGTCTTTTGCTATTGAGTTATCCAGAATAGCCAGACTTTATTCATTGATCCTTTCAATTTACTTTTTTTTAACTATATATCATAGTTGATCACAAATTTTAAATTACCACTGTGACCGTTTTTAAACTCCAAAATAGTTATACTTTTGGTACATTTTTTAGATGCAAGTATCCATTTCACCCATAGTTGGGGTTGATCACGAGCCAAGTTTGAGCTGTCTTGGACTTAACTTGGCTTGAGCTCAAAACTATACAAGCCGGTAGGCTTCAATCTCTTTACCGAGCCGAGCTTTGAGCTCGATTTGTTTACATTTTAAACCAACTTGTTTAAAAAAAATAAAACCAATACTGAATGCTAAAGCAAAGGTCCGAAAATCTTTGGCATACTAGTTTGAATTTTTGATGGTCATATGGGTTGTGTTGTGGTCAAACGCGCTGTTTTGATGGTCATGCGGGGCGTATGATTGTGCGGAAAAGATCATACGCTCATATTTGAGCCAAATCGTATGACGCGATATATGCTAGTTTTAAGTGACCAAAAATTGACTAACATAACAAGTGACAAAACCATATGGGACTTATGACCCTTTTTCACCATGTATACACTTATGAGGTGGTGTATCATCAGCTCCTTTTTCACCAATACTAAAATCCTTATACTATCTAATCTATAATAAATCTTGGATTTCGAACGTAACTAAAAACAAGTTTAATGAAATAGTAGAAAACAATTGAAAAAGAAAAAAAAACCCAATAGTAACAAATAAAGATACTTGTAAAGAATGTTGTCACTTTTGGTAAAGATGACTAAGCCAAAACGTGAAAGTCAATTAAAAGAAAAGATTGATTATTTTAGTTTGATAAGCTGCATTGTCTAATGCCATATTTAAAAACTAACAAAGACGTCTTCGTCATTAATTATTCGTAAATCAAAAGCTAAACTCCACCGACTATCAATAACAATGTCACTTGAATAACTAAAATGCATAAAGATGTTTATGAGATGGTTTCTCACTTACCTAAACCAATAATTGTAGAAAAAAATAACTTAAAAGTTTTGATTTCGCTAGCTGTCACAGAATAGGTAGATTAAAGGGTTTTAGTTTCATTATATATGGACTAACTTTGAAATCATATATTACATGAGTTAAATAAATATAATATCATATACATCGTAAAAAGGCTGTCTAAGACTTCAGACAAGGCTTGACCGATGCCTAGGACACAATCTCGATAAGGCCCAGAGATATTTTTCTTTTAAAGTTATATATATAATTTTTTGTTAAACTATATGGGCTAAAATTTGAACAAATGCATCAAAAATTAAACAATCTAATAAAGTCAACGTCTAGTATAAAGTATTACAATTATCATCGATCTTTTAGGACTTTTTTTTTATGTAAGGATCGTTCTTAGTACTCACCTTGGGTGCTCGACATATTGGGAACGATCCTACTTAATAGTGTGGATTTAAAAGTTGTAAAATAGTATTTTGAGTTTAAATGTGATTGAACTTACATATAAATACACTAATTATATTATTGAAATTGTATTGAATGATAAAGCATGTATTATTAAAAATAAAAATATATATATATATATATTGTTTATGAATCTCTAAATACTTGAATCAGAGTGTTTTTTTTTTATTTTTTATTTATTTTAGAACGACCTTAATCAACAAAATATTTTTTTATTTAATTGAAAAATATAAATATATTTATCATTTATAATTGGAACAAAAGAACGGAAAAAAAAAACTGAAAAACAATACTTTTGTGTGGACTTAATTGAAGTTTTCATGGGGTGAAGAATATTTTTTTTAAAAGTAGGTTTAATATAAAGAAAATGGTACGATGAAGCAAATAGTATTTAGGTGTTCAGCCATCTAAGATGGATGGATTGGATTTCTCTCTTTTAGTGGCAATTCACGTAAGCAGCAACGTGTAAGTAGATGGTGACTGGATTAGCCATTTGAGATGGCTAGATCCAACTTCATTCCCTTTGTCACGCGGCAACACAAATGAGACTAGCCATTTGAGATAGCTGGTTTGAACTAGGGGTGTGCACGGTTCGGTTCGGTTAATTTCGGTAATAACCAATATCAAACTTGGGCTTAAATTTTGCTAAAATATACATGAAATGAATGCTTAAATACATGAAATGAAGGTACAACCACATGAAATGAATGTATTGTAACAACTCAGACTTTTCAAAAGTCAAATTTTTAGTAAAACCCGACCCATTTCGATGTTCGAGAAATTTACCGCATTTATCGAGTAAAGTAACTATTATTATATTGTTATTTAATAAATTATATAAAACATATTTATAACTTTCATATTTTGGCAAAATTAACTCAAACATAAACTCTTATCTCTTTATGCATCCATCTTCAAACCCTAAGGTCTAAAGTGCAAATTTATCATATGACCCATCACCTAAGTATGGTTAGCCCGTAACCCAGACCCAATCTTCGAACCTGGATATACAAATTCGCGACTTGGACCTTAATTCTCGTAATGGTTATAGAAATCGTATCAATAATTGTATTATAACTTCTAAAATCGGCTTAACAGTCTATGTAATTAAGTTAATTCGATCGTATTGATTCATATTACCAATTTGGACCTAGCCGACTATATTACGAACCTGTTATACAAGTAATCGAAGGTTAAAATCAAATTAAACTTACAGTCATAAACTCCTAACCCTCGCTAACCTTAACCCCATACTTAATTTGATTTTCATAGCTGTTTGCATGCTCATTCATAACCTAGCTTAGCCGTTAATGTTCTTCTCAATTAATCAACCATACAATATCATACGAAGTAATTGATTCTTGTTTTATGTGCGTCGAGATTCAATTAACACATATATATATATTTAGTTGTTAATTTGTTAAAGTTTTTATAATAAAGGTTTTTAATATATATATTTAGAATATCTCTTTATTTAACATATTGTATAAATCCAAGTGTTTTATAAAAAGATTGTAATTTACATAAATATTATTAGTTATTATTTATTATTTACAATATCTATTTAAAAGACATCTTTATTAACAATATAATACATTTAACGTATTTTTAGATTTAATAAACAAATCTCTTTATATAAACCATAAAGTTTTATAGATATTTATTTAAGTATTGTTATAGATATTTATTTAAGTATTGTTAAGTATTTTATTTATAATTATAACTTTATTAAAGATATGCTCACTCTTATAAAATTGACAAGTAAATGTGACGATCAAAATAATAGACTAAAGTGATATTTAACTTTTGTAAGAACACTTGATCATCAAATCCCGAACCTCTATCTAGTTTTAGATTCGTTGTTGAATTCCTAATTATTTCCTCAATTATTGTTACTTAGGATTTCTCTTCGGTATTTTTTCCCGAAGAGCTTGATCTACCTTTATAGCTTAACGTATCACATCTCTTGCTTATTTACTAAGGTGAATATTTCACTCACCTCTTTTTAACTCATTTTTACCGTTTGGGTACATGTGCGTAACTAGCCATGTGACATTCGTCAAATTCGGGTCTCGATTGTATTCGTATTGGTATTGTTTTATGTTGTAAACCGACCCGTTTTGTAAACCGAAACTCATGATATATAAAATTTTGGATTTTTATGTTACCAAATCATTCCAATTTGTTTAATTTGAAAAACCCCTTTTACGGATTCGAAAACGGCTTTCAAACGATTAAAATACATCAAAAACGAACTTTCGGACACGTAACGAACAACGCTAGATGAGCTGGACCAGACCCTCCGACCCTAGGCACGCCGCGCCGTGCGGCCAGGGGTAAGGTTGAGCTCGCGCGGCGCCTAGACCCATCTTCACACATTTCGGATTTTGTTTGTTGTTTTGTGCTTTGCTTGTTTGTTTAACCAATCTATTTTCATGTAAACATAAAAGAGAACCTTGCAAAGAAGCTTTGACCCTTACCCTATATACACACACCCATCTTCTTCATTTTACTCTTACTACATCTCTAAATTCTCTTTCAAAACTCCATAGATTCAAGGTTGTTATTTTCTTTATGTTCTTGAAAGTTTGACTTCCAAATGTCAAACCAAGTTTCATCTTTCATTCTAACTTGTTAATATAACCTTACTAACACTTGAATATGGTGGTACAACATATATATAATACACACCCCTTGTTACCTTTGGTAGTTACTTCTCCGACTCCGGTTGGTTAAGTTTCGGACTTCGTAAGGCAAGGTTTCATGTAGGACTTTCGTGGTCCTTGATATATATACACTTATATAACTTGTTGCACCTACTAACCATGACTAAATTATACTAATTTTAGTTTGTTTGCCATATTTATGAAGTTCCATGGTGTGGGTTTGTAGAGACTAACCTCGGTTTAACCGTAAATTGTCCAAACCGTAAACCGAACTTGCTTACTAGTTTTGTTAAATAGTTGTGTAAACATGTTTAATGTTAGATTTGAGTTTATAAAATCATTTTTACAAGTTCTTTGATATTGGGCATGTGTAACCATCTATGAACTTATTGGGAGATGGAAACCGAACCAAAACCGAACTTTTGTTTAAAGACTTTATTGTTAACTTTTGGTTGGTAAAACTTAAGTTTCTTCATTCATAAACTATTATACAAGTTCTTGGATATTTGGGCATGTGGAGACCATCAATGAACATTTGAGAGATGGAAACCAAACCAAACCGAACTAAACCGATTCTTACTCGCTTAAGACACACAAGTGTGTTTTTAGCTATCAAGACTGTATAATTTCTTTAAAAATAGTTACAAACTGATTTTAATTATTTTCTTAAGTACTTGGAAATGTTGGATCCAACTTGATCTCATAACAAAGTTTGGACCGGAAAAACTGAACACTCGCTTAACGTGCGTTGCTAGTAGTTCTAAATACAATAGAACTACATACTTGGTTAAGTGTTATTATATTTTAATGAGTTATCTCATAACAATTAATATTTTGGAAAGTTGACTTGGGTTTGGCCATTTGTCAAGACCCGAAACCAACAACCCGAACACTCGTTAAAGACCTGTTTTAGTATCTTTGTCCCAAAGTAACTTGCATTCCTGCATTTTACCCACCTTATTACTTAACATAGGTTAAGTAAATAATAAGTTTAGATACTTTAACCCGGTTTCGAGCAAACTTACATTTTAAAGGGTTATTGTTATAAATTCTTTAATAGCTACATTTTAAACCTTTAATTATTTACAATTCTTGTCTTTTATTTAAAGAATTTCCAAAACAACCTTCCTAATTCAAGGGCTTTGTTTTTATTTAGGTCTTGCTCGGTAAA
>NW_027498682.1:0-106694 GCF_021521415.1 Bidens hawaiensis | reverse complement strand
GATCATTCCCGCTTAAAATACAAAATGATCAGTTTTCGGGACTTACAAATACCAGAAAATCATGCCCTGAACAATTCTAATACAAACAAACGGTTCTAAAACCCAAGGGACCTACTAGCACGAATCAAGTATTAACAATAAAGTCAATTCTCGGATATGTCTTCACCATTAAATCGGTCTGGGTTGGGTCCGTTTGATCATCCCTAAATAAAGATTAGAAAAATGTGGTAAATAAGGTGAAAGTAACGCTGAAAAAAGATGCGTGAGAGAGACATGTGTGTGGTCCGACATGATGTCGGACGATGATTAGCTATCCCAGCGTTGCGTGTTATAAAGTCCCACGTGTTCCCCAAACCTCAATAATTGTCTCATGTGGGTCCCACCAAACAGTGGTTTTTTCCCATAAAGCCGTACGAGGCCACTTCGTTTCTGCCCATGTGGTGGCACGTGAACTTGGGCCAATCCCATGAGACTGAGGGGTGTGGGGCTTCAACGGGGGCGCTAGAGCCCCTCCGCTCGCGCCTCCAGGCGCTAACACCACACCACCAGGCGCTAGCGGGGGCGCTAACGCGAAAAACAATGCAGGCGTGAGCCGGGTTAGCGGGAGAAGAGAGAGGGCTGCACGTGATTTGAGGGTTTTTTTGACAGTTGGGAGCCGAAAAAAGCCAAAAAAAATTATTTTTCATATATAATTATACCCCATTTCACCATTTTTATACCAAAACTTCAAACCTTCACCCAAAATCAATTCATCTTCTCAACTTTTTTTTAAAAAAATGGCTGGAAATTGGTACCCAAACCTTGATTCAGATTATATTGACGATGATTTATGGTCGTCACCGCACCAACCAATGTTTTATTCGGAGCCACAAGAATCATCCGGCTTTCAACCATCCAACACACAACCGTCTCCTAACTTTGTTGTTCCGGAGACACAAGAATCACACGGTGAAGCTACGGGACCAAAAAGACGCGTCCACCGGAAAAAAACAAGTTGCAACGGACGGGTCGGGACCGGCTTCGACTCCGAGGACGAAACGGAAAGCCACTCCGTGGTCATCGGATGAGAAGGAAGCCTTGTGTCGGGCTTGGATAGTCATTTCTGAGGATCGGCGTTGCGGTAATTGTTTTAACGTTTTTAAAAATGATTTTTAATAAAAAAGTTAAATGGAAATCTAATTTATTTATTCATTTTGCAGCCGAGTACCAAAAGAGCAAGATTTTTTGGACAAAGGTTAGGGAGACGTTCTACATGCTCGTTGGGAGTACAGAGCGGAACGCCGATATGATTTCGGGTCGGTGGTCTGAAATCAGAAAATTTGTCGGCTTGTATACTAATCTTTTCAACAGGAACAGCGGTCGTATGAGACCAAGTGGCAGTGATGATTTGGCGGTTTACAATTTCACGGTCGAAGAGTGGAAGCAGGAGTGTTTGCGGAGGTATGAGATGGTGAAGACGTGGGACGATTTATTGTTGTGGGAGAGGTTGAAAAGGTGTTCCAAGTGGGTTGAGCTGGTGGCGCCGGACTTTGATGTGGAAGTAAGGGCGAAACGGACTAAAACTAGTTCGTCTGGAGCGTATAGCACTTCAACCGGGTCGGATTGCCGCGTTGGATTCGACCTAAACATTGCGGAGGAGGAAACGTCTTCACCGCCGAGGAGGCGGCCATTGGGAAGGGACGCCAAGGGGAAAAACCGGCTGAGGGGGAAGCCGTAAACATCGCCAATCTTGTTGAATCCCTCAATAAATTCAACAAAACCATGGAGGTGGTCTCTTATGAAAAAAAGGAAAAAAGTCGAATGAGAGATTTGGACTTTCTTACTAGAGACTTCAGTAACCTAAATCCGGTCGATCAAATGCTAATGGAAAAGCAAAAGGAACGTATCCGAAAGAGGTTGATCGAAGAAGACCAAGCCGAAGAATAAGAATAATGTTTTTTTTAGTACTTTAATTTTTATTTTATTTTTAGATATTAATGTGTTTTTTTTATTAATGTGTGTTTTTTTTAATAATTTATGAGTTTTTTATAATATATGTTGTTTGAATATATTTATAAAAAACTAAAAAAAAATTCGCTGGAGCCCCTGCTGGAGCCCCTCCACACCAGGGCCAGGGGCTCCAACGGGGGCTCCAACACCCCCCTTATCTAGTTTCTCTATCTGCCACACGTCATAATATTATTGGTCGGAGCCCCCATTAAAGCCCACCACACCCCTCAGCCTGAGAGGGAGGTTCCATATCAAATATTCCTCCAATCAACTTGTTTCTTGTCAATTTACCATTTTGTCCTTTACCTTTCTTTGTTTTCTTTTTTTATTTATTCATTAAAAATATTTTAACTTTAATACATGTTTGGTGGTTTGTATATATTGTTTTATGATCTCAAATATAGTGAAATTTGAAATCACACAATAATATATTTAATATTTATGGTTTCGAAATAATAAGGTAATAGTATGGGTGTAAACAAGTCGAGCTAGCCAAACAAATCTCGTTTAGTTATCAAGGCTGAGCTCGAGCCTTGTGTATCTTTAAGTTTTACCTCTTTGAACTTCTATGTATTAATTTCACACTTAGCACTTGAAACTGAGCCAAACATTGGCTTTTTTAAAGTACCACATGAGCTCAAGTTGAACTTAGGCTTTTTAAGGTTTTTCAACGTATAGAAAAATAAGTAAACACACACACACACACACATACACATATTAAATAATTTATAATAAATGAACTGAATATGAGCTTAACAATTTTCGAGCCAAACTCGAGCTTTAAAACAGCTCATGAACTGATCTTAGTTGAGCTTGTAATTGACTCATTTAGACTCATAGCTAATACTAATGTAATTTCCTATATTGGAAAAACATAAATATATCACAATCTAAAATGGAAATTATATGTAATTAATAGCATTTTATTAAGTATTCAAATCAAGATCATTTGGTGGGGTATAAAAATAAAATAGCAATAATTGGGGTGCAAGTTTCCAATAATTTGAAAGGAGAAGGGAGTTATGAGTTAGGTCCATTCATGTCTTCATCATTGAATCATAAAGAGGTTGGTTTCCACATGTATAGTTTTGTGCATCACATTATTATGGTTTAACACATGATATTTTTAGTCACACATCATTGTCAACATGGTGATGATTTTAAGTACGGGTTTTATCTTATCAATACCAAACTTAAAAACACGAAAAAATCGTTAAAAACTAGTCTAACTAAAAAATTGTGCAAAATGGTGTTTACTTTTATTTAGAATGTTTTGTTCAACCAAATATTTTATAAATGAAGTTGCGGGCGGAAGGAAGGAATGGATTGCTCGATCTTGAGCGGGTTGGGGAGGGGTTGGGCGCCACAACTTAAGCGAGCACTACAAACGGGTTAGTTGACGATTACTACAACCTAGAGGGGATAGCACAAATATAACCGTTGTCATTGGGTTGGGGTTAATAATTAAAATTATAAAAACTGAAAACTAAGAATAAAAATACAATATTTATGAATATGGTTCGGGTAAACGGGTATAATATTTCGGATAACCCGTCGATTATCACCGTATCATACCCGCAACATTTTCCAAACTTATATTATACCAGAATCCTTGTTTTGAGTATTTCGGATTTTGAATTTACCCATCGAATTCAGATTCATCTGTCATCCACTAATATAAATCACTCTTAACAAACTTGTAATTTTTCTCAACTAAGTGAGAAGAGGATTCAAAAGTTTATGGTTTGCAACTTCTAGGAACGTGAGAAGAGGATTCAAAAATAAGATTCTATTTAAATATTGATTAACAAATACATTAGTCATAACTCATAACATTAGAATGTCAAGTTGCATTGGACACCATGATTAATAGTCATGTGATTCGTACGTGGCAAACCACACCACTAATCTCAAACAGCAAATTAACAGCAAAGCATTGTTTTTGCCCCGCTCGTGCAAACCCTAATTTGGTCAATGGTCAAAAATACCCTCTGTTACATAAATATATTAATAAATAATTAAGTAATAAACAAACAACCTCAAAGTGACAAGATCTCTTTATCATTAGGTTCTCCGACTTGTTCCTAGATCTAATAATATTTTATCTTTCCTAATCATGCTTAATATTACCTAATCATATAAATTATTTAATGTCTTGAAATTATGACAAAAATTGGATATGTAGATTAAAGCTGAATTATGTTATGAACATATATATATATATATATATATATATTGGAAAGGCATGGTTTGTTGTTGTTCATGAGACTTGAACTCAGGATCGTTGTGTGTTTAAATAAAGTCACTGGCCATCAATCCAGGACAACATAGTTTATAGTAATTTAGATAATATATAAAAATTTATATGTATAGAATTTACATGTTTTTGTCTAATTTGCTTTTGTAGCACAAATACTAGTGCTTTAATAAATAAAAAAAAATTATTAACTGTTTCTTAATTTTTTTAGTGTATTATGATACCTTAATGTGGATTCACATTAATCTATAACTTGTTCTTCTGACCAACTATTGTGCTAAGCATTGTTGAAGAGCATGCCATATATTACATTTAGAGTAGAATTTGTCGTAACAGGAGCGTACCTCTTAACAAGAATTGGCATAGTAGGATCATGGTTATTTGATATATTACAACACTAAAATGTTCAAGGTTTATCTCAAGACCCTACTACTCCTCGTATTAGGTTTGCCACCATTCATGACTTAAGATGTCATCATGCTATTACAAAAACGTTTTTGTCGGAATATTTTTGCTTCTCAATTCGGCCAAATCGCAATGATTTTTTGGACTATATAATTGCAAATGGTATGAAAATGAAACTTTGTTCCAAGTTCGTAGTCAAAAGAAGTATGATTACAAATTCTTTGGACTTCTCTCATAATCATGTCACATATTGATACAAGTTGCATAATTTCTCTAAACATATGAGTGAAATGCTCTTATTTTTCAACTTCAAAATAAAGTAGTTTGAATATTCTTTTTTTAGGTTAATTATTATAAAATTTAAAAACGTTCTCACTGTTTTGATAGTTTAACCCTTTAAACCATTTTGACTTGTTTTGGACGTGCAGCACGTAAATTCCTAGTTGCATGTACCGTCAACATTCTTGCTCCAAGTAACTTTCGCTTAGACTTAGAACTTTCATGTGGACTTATCAACTTTACTATAGCAAATTCGGTGTTAAAACGTTTATATTTGAAGTCAATAGCATCATTAAAAATATTAAATATTACTCATATAGGCTACTTAATTAAACACTCAAAGATCTTGGATTCAAGTCACGAGAAGTAAAAGAAATCTGTCTTAAAACAAAATTAAACCTTTTATGATTTCCTTTATCTTAACAAAGTTATGGAATTTACGGTTTTGTACATTAGCTAATTCAAGTAGAACAATATCGAATCAGATCCAGATTTTATGAACCCGATATCAAGATCCTATGGCGACATGAATTATCTGTAAGATCAACACCATGTTTCAAGATAGTTATTGATGATATTTGTGTAATGTCGTTACAATATTGGGTTCGTATATAATCCAAACACTTAATATTAATATATTGATAAAGTGATCTTAAAAAATTTCTCATTCTATTTGGTTGTTCCCAAAATGGGGAATCTATGCATGCTTCCTTTTCGTTTCTAAGGTGCTGTTTGTTTTTCCTCAAAAGCACTTCTCCACCTCTTTTGTCTGCACTGAGAAGAGAACGCGCAGACGTTGGGATCTGCAGTGTGTTTGTTTTTCCGAAGACGTTTCATTAAAAAACGTCTGCGCGCCTCTTCTCCCAGAAGTGTTGGTATTGTTACTTCTCACCTCTTCTAACCAATTTCTTTCCATCTTTCTTATTCCATCAGACACTCCCAAACCCTAATCCCCTCATCCTCTCCACTGCCACCCAACTCACCCACCATCAACCCGTCGCTCCACTGCCGCCCAACTCTCCCACCGCTGCAACCCCATCTCTCCACTGCTCCAGCGCCGCCGCCCCACCGCCGCAACCTGCCGCTGCCGCTCTACTGCTCCAGTGCCGTCCCACCGCTGCAACCCCGCTGTCCTCTATTCCCCCATATCAGGTTTAATTTCATACCTTTTGTTACTATTGATGTTTGGTGTGTAGGTTCTATTATTATTGAGTTTGGTGATTTTAGGGTTTATTGAACCAGATTATGCTATCTCGTAGTGGTTAATACATGTTTTGATTGATTTTGGTGATTGTTAGGGCTTATTGAACCAGAGTGTGTGTTTGTTTGTCTCGTGGTAATGAATACATGTTTTGATTGTTATTTTTATGCTATAAACATTTTCATGATTTTACTTGATAATTGTTGCTATGTTAGGCGTTAGTTTGTGGAAAAGATAATTGCTTTGAAGTTACTTGAACTGTGAATGCTAGCTAATATATCAAACATTAATATGTCTTCTGAGATTAGATTAGATTAGATTTAGAATATTTTTGGTAGTCTGCAGTTATTAAAAAACAAACAGTCTTCTTGTTGCAGACTGCAGAATTTTGGTCCACCTCTTCTGCTACAGATGTTGGCAGATGTGGTTTCACATTCTTCTGACATTTTACCTCTGAAAAACAAACAGCACCTAAGTGTCTCCTTTCTTTCAAATAATATATTTTATTTTATCGACATTGGATCCTCCAAATTTCAATCTACGGCTATTTATTTAACGTCCAACGAATTTTTTAGATGAGCTAATAGCTAGATTCATCACATTAGGACACACCTGTCTTTCAATCCGGGGAAAACCCTCACCAAAGGCCAACATCTGTGAACACTCGTCTGACGACCGTGCGGTGAGTTAAACCCGTTCAATTCAAGGATTCAACCTGTGTACGTCACCTACTCGCCTAGTCTCCCATCATCACCCGGTGCTGCCAAAACTAAATGATGAAGGGCATTAATCAAACCTGGGTCATATGAAGTATCTCCCTTACTACTCCACACAAGCTCATTGGCCAATCTGCGCTATTTAATTTCCAAAATGAATTATCGGTTAGAAATTATTTCTGAAATACATGCCAATAGTGTAATGGATGGATGGCATATTGGTATTACATGTGATATAAATTGATGAACTGGCGAATTAATTTTGAACACAATTATTTGACTGGATCTACACAATCATATAACCAGTCTACTTAGAATAAACAAAGTATACATTAATATATAATTAGATTCTGTTGACAACACTAAAATTCGATCCTATTTGGTCAAGAATATATAAACCATATTTTAAACTTTCTTATATATATTTTTTTCTACTAGTATCTTTATATTAAAATGTACTCAATTACATAATTTGCTTAGAAATAGCTATTATCAATAAAGTTGAGTTCCATTTTACCTCATAATTTTGTTTTATTTAATACTAATTAGGGCTGTTTGACACTAATAGTTAAATATTTGCATCAACTAAAAATTGTATAAACCGTATAAACACATGTACATTATACTTGTGAAATAAATGGGAAATAGTAAGTCTGTTGTGAGCTAATCATCTTAGTTAAAGAAGTAGACATGTGTATTATTTTATTCTCATTGTTCCTTAGTTGTCCGTAAACCGTATGTCGTTTAATATCCTTTTATAAATATTTGCTATGTGAGTATACTAGTTTATGTTTTCTTTTTCATGACTCCATAAGTGGTTTATATTACTTTGCTTTGCATGAATTTTATTACTAAAGAATTAAGGATATTTCACATATAATAAAATATGAGTATCTAGAGAAATCATATATTGTAATTAGTTTAAATCCGTAGAGTATATTTTACGAATACAATATTAAAACTAATAATTGGGCAGGTCATTTCAGGGTACCCACACGTGCACTGATGCATGTGCAACTGTCACCTATGATTAATCTAACTATTACTAAGTTGTTAATGTGTGAAAAGCCAGCTTGGTATTTTCATTTTATAATTATTTCCAAAATTTTCTTGTTATTCACTTGTTTTAAAAAATGCGAATAGTTGAGCATCGGTCCAAACTCCGGCGCTTATAGTGATCGTAATATGTGGGTAATCGGGGGTGGCAGCCGGCGCGGCACAATGGTAAACACGGGCTGATAGGGAGGGTTGGGTTTTTATTTGGGATATAATTAGTGAGTGATAAAAGGTATCCTCCCATAATAGACATGCGAGCGCTTTCTCATTTAAGTTTTAACGATAGTTAGTGTTGAAGAATCAAAGTGTGTTACAAAAAATAATCCAAACCTGTTACTTTTTAGAAACCACACGGACTAACGGTCTAATCAACTCTTATTATTATAAGAGGTGGTTGATAATAGCATTTTGAGAAAAAAAATAATAAAATGGGCCAAAACATATCTGGGCCATGTGAGAGGGCTTAGCTGTTAACCATATGATTACAATTTACACATCATATATGATCTAATCAAATCCCACAACTTGGAGTTTTAACTTAAATTCGCACGTGCGGATTCCTAATCATGAGTGCTGAGTTGCAGTCCAATTCAAGATCATACTTCTAAAAAGACCATTTACCATCTAGACCCTCTTACCAGCAAATAAATTGAGGAGTAATTTGTAATTTCGTTGTAGGCAAGTATGGGACCATAAGCATGATTGGAGTTGAATTGCTAACCAACATTATCATTGTAGTTCTACTTTTATTTTACTTTTTTATGTTGATTATAATAAATTATACACACGTTAATAAATAAAATAATTGGGTTAACTTTTGGATGATTTTGATAGTCTTGGGTAATCAAAATCGTTTTCTCATTCATCCTTACAATGGAGTATCACATATTCACATTCCATAAGAGACTAAAGCAGTAAAGCTAGCAACACTATTTATATAAGTGGTGTTTGCTAAGTTCTTATGTGCAGGGCCATCTTCGAGAATTAAAAAAAACAAGGCTCAAGACATGAAAAACAAAAGGCTTTAAAAAAAACAAAAAAAAATTATAGCAAACGAATCGTGATGCTCTTTTGGTATTTTTGGAAGCGAAGCCTCGATTAAAGTGCATACACTCAATACTCCATGAACGGGTGAACCTAATTCCCTAAATTGATAATAACACATAGCCTATTATGCTAATATGCTATTTTGATTTGGAAATAGAAAATTAAAATAAGTTAATATGTAAGGCTGTTAATCTATAAACCTATATTATGAAATAAATCAACAAATAACCTGAAAGAATGCATATCTGTAATAACCGGACGCGACGTCAATTGCCGCCGGCTGGAGAAACCCTCAAGGTCGTCACTCGTCGGAAGTCTGATGGTCGTCACTCGTCGTTGGCTGGAGATTTAGAAGTTGCACGGCTTCATGCTACTGCCACGTAGTATGATACGTTAAAACTCTCAAGGTTATCTGATATTATTGGGCCTCCCTTTTAATACCATTGGGCCTAAAATATTTATATATAATTTTTTTGTAAAACTCATCTGGCCCTATAAGCGATGTGGGCCTGGAGCCTGTGGCACCTGCCCTGCTCATGGGCTGGGCCTGGTTATGTGTAAAATTTACTAGGTATGATTGTTGTTTAGACTTTAGATGAGAGGTGTAAGTGAATCAAGCTCAAGTCGGTTAAAAACTCTAGGTACTTTAGATCAGTTCCTATTCTGGGAGTTGCAATTATGCAAATATAGTGTGCATTAAATAGTCAAGCTTAACTTTTATACCCAAGACTCTAAACAACTTTACCACGGTAAGAATGCAACCAACTTTAGCTTAGTCAAGTACGGGTTAAACTCAACTCGTTTACACCCCTGTGGTCAAAATATATGTCCTGATTATTGAAATTCATCCACCATAAATTGATGCAAGAAACATCATCTAGATAACTAGGATGTAACATAAATGCCACCATTGGTTGAAACTTAAAATATCCTTTTGAAGAAAGCATAACTTGGAATGCTGGACTTGTAATTTGAACACTAAAAGCCCAAAGTTACCAAAAAAAAAGTGAATTGGCCCAACATAATAGTTTAGGACTTTAGTCCGAATTAAATAAGCTGAATGCTATTTAGCCCATTAATTTGACTTGTCAGTTGTCATTCCCATCAACAACCACAAATTAGATTCGTAATGGCTTTGGGCCCATCAGCTCAACAGGCCCAACCCATTTGACCAAACCCAAATGGTCTCATTCTTGGTGGAAATTACCATAATACCATATCTGCTGAATTTGTATGGTCATAAAGAGGGCATAAATCAGCATTGAACAAGAAAATCACTCTTATACTGCAAACTTCAAGCAAAAGCTGGTACCAGAAATGTTGATGTTTAATTTCTTGATTAAGTTTTTTGATGTATATAAATGGAGGTTGCTATATAATCTTCGAGAAAATGAATTAATTCTTAGTTTATCAAAAATGTAAAACCGAGACTGTAACCAGGTAAGCAAAGTGACTGTAACATATCACATATTAACAGCGAACCGAAAAATAAAAGCACAAACTTTAAACAATTTGCTACTTCGTGGAGGCGTGATCATTGCTTGGATGTTTTAATTAAATTTCTACCTTTGTGACAGGAACCGAAACAAGTATGCATAACTCTTAACCTAAACTAAATTAAGTCTTTGATTGTTATATATAAACTCCATAAATTAATAAACTACTGGTTTAAACCTTCTACACATTCATATCCTATCATATAATGTTCATACCTAAATCAACAATCACTTCGAAAAAATCACTACATCATCATACCTCAAACTGTGATTCCATTGATTATACACCGCTTCATAATCCGACTAATCCCTGCTTCTGCAACAAATGAAACATGCACAGATTTCACAAACATGCTATTCAAATCCGAAATAGAACCGGAGTTCAAAAAATCGGGACTAATCAACGATTAATCACTAGTCGCTTGGTGACCAGCTAAATTTAGCCAATCGTCCAAATCGCCCCTTGCCAGGTCTAGTTGGAGCAACCCCGGGACTCTGTAAATTCTGATCAACCTTAATAAACTACATATTATATAACTGAAATTTACATATAAGAAAGTGTGTATACATGTATAAAACTAAAAACTACATATAAAAATGTGTGTGTGCACATATAAAGTAATAAAACATTAAAACTGAAATTACGTATAAAAACTTCAATCCCGCTGATCGACTAGAGCCTAGCAAGTTCTACAACACTACTGAATAAACATACAGAAACTACCTTGATAGCTATCTAAGCTCGATACGAATCGGCCGAAATCCCTGCCAGGTACAATCCAGGAAACACATTCTGCAATATTCAACAAAAACAACAATCTAAGATTTTAATCACACAGATATATTCAATCAACTAACAAATAACATCATCACACATACATCAATTTGCTTCTGTGCAATTTTGCTCCTCTTCTTCGGCCTTCGAGACGGTTTCGAGCCAGTAAACGCGTAAATATCTTCTTCGATCTCATCCTTCGATAACGAGATCCATAGCATCCTCTTCTTCTTCATCTTCCTCTGTTCATCGTTCACCTCCGTAACCGCACCGTTACCGTTACCGTCAACGGCATCGATTACGAATCTCCGCGGCCGGAGATTCCACGGCTTGACGTCTCCGTTAACAGCCGTTGCTGTTGCCACGTCATCATCGATTAATTTCACGCTGATATTGCCTCCGTCACCGTCAAGTAACACGGCGTCGTTTTGTTCGTCGTTTTCCGGTTTAAAGTTGTTACGATTCCGGTGAGGTTTATCGCGATTCCACGGCTTGACGTCGCCGTTAGCAGGCGTTGCCGTTGCCACGTCAGCATCGACTAATACGGCATCGTTTTGTTCGTCGGTTTCGGATTTAGGATTCCGGTGGTTGTTGAGGTCGGAGTTGCGGTGGCAGTGGTTGTTGGTGATTCGTTGTCCCCAGGCTAGGAATGGGAGGGAGAAGTTGTGGAGTGGTTGGTGGTGATGCTTGGAAGGCATGGTGGACATGATAGTTGTAGATGGACGAAGAAGAACCCTAGAAGTTGAACGTAGAGAGAAGAATGACGGAGGTGACGGTGGAGACGCGAAAGGAGTTTGGTGTGATGAAGAAACACTAACCGGACCCCGGGCAGATTACTGGTAACCTGGGGGTTAGATAGCTGTTTCCCACGAGGGGTTAGACCCTTGGAAGATGGTTCTTCTGATAACCTGCAAAACAGACACCGTGAGCTCGTCACTGAGAAGGGGGGGGGGGTTCCTCCTTGTGACCACCCTCCGGCGTGAGAATCAGACTAGATTGCTCTTTAAATATAAAAGTATATTAAGAGATTGCTAGAGCAGATATCAGGTATAATATGATGATAATGTAGTAAGATATGTTGTCCTTAGATGATCATACCATTTGGGGTATTTATAGCCGAAGGTAGGTTTCCAAGGAGGTATGGCCGGCTGCAACAGTGTTCCTGTTCATCAACAGTAGCCTACGCACGTGCCCTGCTGGTAGTTGGTGGGTAGGCAGCGGCTGATAGCGACCAGGCCTGCTGTATACTATTCCCTTTCCACCAACTGCCGGCTACGCACGTGGTATGACAGTAGTTGGTGAGTAGGCAGCGGCTTAATAGTGATACAGTACAGGAGCATGCTGCTCGCCATACTGTATCAGTGAGCTGTCGTATCCCTGATCAGATCTTTCGCCCATACCTCGTCAGGTACAGTGAAAGGTCCTTCAGTATAGACTGGCTTATTTGGGCGGGAGTATTCCCCCTCCCGCCTCTGTGCGGGATTGCTCCCGGCTTTGCTCATTCCTTCAGGTGACACTGAATGATCGAGAGCTAAGTACCTAGTGCGTGTAGCCATGCTGCGCGGGTGGCCTTCCCTCATGGCTTGTATCCGAGGCTGCGGGAACAGGCGGAGTCCTTCACCATGGGAGGCATTTCCTGCGGGACCAGCTTGCATACTGCGCGTAAGGACGTCACTTCTCTGAGCATGGTTGGTCCTGCGGATCCAGTTGGTCTCTGCGCAGACGTCCCTGTTTAAGGTGAGTCTTGCGGGTCCAACTGGGCTCTGCTGGGACCTACCTCTTCAAGTCCCCCCAGTCCAATGTTCTTCTCATGCGTGTTTAATAAAGTGAGGTGAACTTTTGGACTTAAGCAAAGGGTTTTGAAAAGGGTTTTGTAAGGTTTTCCATGGGAAGTCCTTGTCACTTGCAGAAATGCCCGAGTTTCCTGCTTGGTCTTTGGGTATGATGCGGGTAGGTCTGTAACCTCCTCGCAAGTCATGAGCATTGAGTCCCAGTTGTGGATTCTCCATGAGGTTTTGGTAGTTTTGAACATAGTGATCAATTATGTTAAAACCACCAATTCCATCCTGGAGCTTCAAACAACGTAGTTCTCAACGTTCCCGCTATGCGGGGATGTTATTTCCGTTTCCGCAAGCATTGCCCAGAAGATCCTTCCTGGTTTCAATTCCCAGCGGAGCGCTAGGTATGTGAAGGGTTTTGCCTTAACACTGTACCAGCGCTCGTCTTACGGTTACTTTACTTCCAAGGTATTCCTAGCGTCAATTCCCTGCAGGTGCTAGGTACGTGAAGGGTTTTGCCTTTACACTGTATCCGCGCCTGTCTTATAGTTACTTGGTTGCCGAGGAATATTTGGCTTCAATTCCCTGCGGGTGCTAGGTATGTGAAGGGTTTTGCCTTTACACTGTACCCGCATCCGTCTAACGGTTACTTGTTCGCCAAGGTTTACTTGGCTTCAATTCCCTGCGGGTGCTAGGTATGTGAAGGGTTTTGCCTTTACACTGTACCCGCATCCGTCTAACGGTTACTTGTTCGCCAAGGTTTACTTGGCTTCAATTCCCTGCGGGTGCTAGGTATGTGAAGGGTTTTGCCTTTACACTGTACCCGCATCCGTCTAACGGTTACTTGTTTGCCAAGGGGTAAGGGGTATTTTCCCGCTTACTTTTTAATATTTTTTAAATTTTGAATTTTGAAATTCGAAGAGTTGGTGGAAAGATAAGAACAGTCCAAACCTCTGAAACGTCGTGCGACGGTTTCTTCTGACTGTGTCAGGATGTGCAGGAAGTTATGGTGACGTGACAGAACATGGTCATTCCAGACGCTTTTCCTGGCGCGTGGGCACGATTTTTCGGGCGCGTGGCCGCGAAATTACTGGCACGCGTCCTGTCAACAGCTGTTGCCAGCCTGCTTTTTGCCACGTGTCATAGTTTCATTGCACCTTCGATTTCTCTCTCCTCCGCATTAAATTCACCGCATTAATTGCGATTAGTATATAAAGGGGGAGAGGCCCCTTTGTAATCCACACTTTCACCTCTCTTCTTCTTCTTCTTAGTGATTTCCGGCAAATACTCCCCTTTTTCAGGCAAGCATTTTCCCGAAATCACTCTTCTTTCTGCAAAAATGTCTTCTCATGATGCTGAAGCTGTAGCCGACGATAGGAGTACTGCTGGCGAGTGCCAGTGTGCTCTACCTCTCGATCAGTACCAGTACATAGTCAGGAAGTTCATGCTCGAGTCTCTCGAGCCTGAGTTTCCTGAATCCCACCAGACTGTGTACGATGCCCCCAGTGGCAAGATCGGGGTATATGCTGCATTCTTTGTTTATGGGAACCTTAGGTTTCCATTGACAAAGTTTATGTATCGTGTCCTGGAGAGGCACGGTGTACACCTGACCGAGGTGCATCCGATGGCGATTGCCAAGGTCCGGCACTTCGAGTGGGTGTGCCGGATTCTGGGTATTGAGCCCTACGTGGACCGCCTGATGACCTTCTATACTTGGAGGTGCGTCCAGGGGTGGTACACCCTGACAACCCGTATTAAGGGTTTGAAGATCTGCGTGACCGAGCGCAGTCTCCGATCGTGGAAGCGGGAGTTCTTCTACATCTCTGCCCGCGCCATCCCCATTGCTATGAAGTTCAAGAAGGGTCAAGCGCTTCCGAGCCTTCACGCTTCCAGCTACCAGGAGGCGGAATGGTTCGCGAAGATATCCCGGGTCCAATCTCCGGTTTACCGGTTTGCGGAGTCCGGGATGGTGCTGCTGGGGATGAGCCGGGTATGGAAGGATGCGTCCCGGTTTCCCATCCTTCTTGAATATGGTTTGAACTCTATTCCTTATGGTATGTCTTGTCTTTCTTGCTGATATTAGTTAATTTTCTAACTGTTTCTTTTTCTTTCAGAGGGGAATAATTTGGAGTCGCTCCTGTTCCCGCGGGAAGCTGACAGTCCTGTGCGGGTGGGCACTCGTGCTCTGGATGACAATGAGTTGCCCATCCTGGAGCAAACGGCGGATAGGTTTGTGGAGGTCTATCCGCCGGGCCAAGAGATCCTGAGCCACCGGCGGCCAGGTAAGGAGATATTCTATCCTGAACCCCTCAATGCTGTACCCGTTGCTGAAAATCCTTACGTCCTGTCTTCTGAGGAATCCGCAGATGGTCCTCCCCTTGTGCGGAAGAAGAAGACTGCTGCCGGCGTGAAGGGGAAGGAGAAGGCCACAGCTGATCCAGTGGTTCTATCTGACACGGAGTCAGATAGTGAAGAGGTGGCGGGGAAGCCCGGTGGTGAGAAGACCACTGCTCCGGAGGCTACGACCGTTACCTCCGGAGAACCAACGAAGACGACGGTGACCGGTACCAAGAGGCCGGCTCCCTCGGGTTCCTCCCCGCCCGTCCGTACGTTCAGGGTCAAGAAAACCCGTAAGTATAATCATAATGCCCTTGTAGATTTGTCACTTCATAACTTTCTTTTAACACTTTCTTCTTTGTGCAGGCGTGGATGTTGACGCAATCCTGGGTGAAACGCAGGGGAGTACCTCCTCGCCAATGACGGTAGGCTCGGTCAGCCTTCCTGAGGCGTCGACCCAGTCGCCTGCGCCTGCATCCGCTGGTCCAGTTGCTCGTTCCGTCGAGCCAACTGTTCCGGCAGAGATGACGTCACCGCCGGCCGTGAGTGCGATTTTTACAGCATCCTTCACGGAACCGGCGGTTACTGCTGCTTTTAAGGAGGCGGCGACCGCGGCGGAGACAACGACGGCGACCACGGCGGCTGCCACCATGCCCGCGCCACCGGCACCAATGGCCGGACCATCAGGTACGCGCAGGGCTTCACGCCGATCTTTGCCACCTTCCCGTCTGCCTGACCTGTTGGATGGATTTCCTTTAGGTTCAGGTGATGGGTTTGGCGGCTATCGGCCTGTCATTGACCCTACAGGTGCGTAGGGTTCCTTTCTTTTTCCCTTATGTTTTTCATCATCTTTTCCTTACTGCTTTTGTTTCTTTTGCAGTGTCGGATTCCAATGAAGTGTATGTTCCTCGATGGAACATACGCCGAGGAACAACCCTTCGCACACCCGTGGAGTGCGTGGACTGGGCTCGCCACGCTGCTCCTCCGGGCGCGTTGGGGGAAGCCATGGTTAGCTACCAGGAGGGTAGGCTAACTAATGAGCTTCGGGTTCTCCAGGCCCGGATGCAGCCGCGCGTCGAGCTGCTTTGTCGTGAAAACGACAAGTTGAAAGCAGCTCACGCCAAGGACATATCTGAGGCGCGTGCTCTTCGGGAGGAGAACCAACAGCTGGCGGCAGCTGCCGCCGACAAGGAGAAGGCCTTCAAGGCCCTCGAGGTTGAAGTTCAGGCGCGACTCGAGGCCCGCTCCAAGGCTGCCCAAGCTGTGAATGAACAGCTTCGGTTGGTCAGGGAGACTGCGCGAAACGCAACCGAGATGGCTGCCAAGGCTGAAGCCGTTGCTGAGCCTTTGCGTGTGGAGAATGAGGAGCTCAAGGCCAAATTAGAGGCTCTCCAACGCGCTCATGATGCCTTGGCAATGGAAGATGCCAAGAAACTCCAGGAAATCCTGGACCAAAGGGGGGTGCTTGACCAGACCCAGCGGAAGCTTAAGGGCGTCGAAGAGGCTGCCGCTAAGGAAGTTTTACTTGCCAACCTTAACAAGAGCGAAGCCGAACGCGCCCATACCGAAGCTCAAGCTGCCCTCCGATGGCTTCTTCGAGAAGCGTTGCCTCAGGTATGTTTAGATTTATCTTCACGCATTTCTTTTGTAAGAAAAGGTTCTAATACTTGTGTTTTCTTTGTAGGTTGTGCGTCGGGTCTTTTCAGAGACCTCTTACGATGATGCTATGACCGCAGCCCTCAACGCTTCTCATGATGATGGGGAAAAGGCCGGCTTCATGCTTGGTCTAGGGTTTGTTGAGAAAGGCGTCCCGCCTTCCAACTTCCCTTTGTTCAATGTGGATACTGAAGCCATTTATGACCAAGCATTGAACCAATACGCCGCCTTCCCGCATCCAGTGGTGGAGAAGGTGGACGAAGTAGCTGCTGCTGATGATGGGTTAGCTGTCCTCAAAGCGTTCCTCGAACCACCCCGTTCTGACGGAGCGGGTCCAAGTGGTAGCGGCCCTGAGGCTTGATCCTGAAGATCCCTTCCCATTGCTAAGACTTGTATAGTTTTTTATTTTTTCTTTTAGGCGGGTAGTTACCCGGCCATTCTTGTAATATATTCTTGAAATATTAATCTTTTTGCGTATAAGATTGTTATTTCCTTCTTTGGGTTCCTTGCTTTATAAACTTATGACTTGCATACTAGGTTTAAATTGGCAATTTTCCAAGTGTTTAGAATAAGAACCTTTGAACGTGGTTGATAGTGGGTTAAAGTTTCGCTTCCTCCTTCGTGATTGTGCGGGTAGAACCGTCACTTGCACTTGGTAGGATGGCTAAACTTTAACTTTTATCTAACCTGCGTGCTGGTTTTTCTTACTTTTTGAGGATAAGTTAACCTTTGAACGTGGTTGATAATAGGTGTGAAGTTTTGCTTCCTCTTTCGTGATTGTGCGGGTAGAACCGTCACTTGCACTTAGTAAGATGGCAAAACTTTACCCTTATCTGACCTGCGTGTAGGTTTTTCTTGCCTTTTGAGGATAAGTTAACCTTTGAACGTGGTTGATAATAGGTGTGAAGTTTTGCTTCCTCTTTCGTGATTGTGCGGGTAGAACCGTCACTTGCACTTAGTAGGATGGCAAAACTTTACCCTTATCTGACCTGCGTGTAGGTTTTTCTTGCCTTTTGAGGATAAGTTAACCTTTGAACGTGGTTGATAATAGGTGTGAAGTTTTGCTTCCTCTTTCGTAATTGTGCGGGTAGAACCGTCACTTGCACTTAGTAGGATGGCAAAACTTTACCCATACCTGACCTGCGTGTAGGTTTTTCTTACCTTTTGAGGATAAGTTAACCTTTGAACGTGGTTGATAATAGGTGTGAAGTTTTGCTTCCTCTTTCGTGATTGTGCGGGTAGAACCGTCACTTGCACTTAGTAGGATGGCAAAACTTTACCCATACCTGACCTGCGTGTAGGTTTTTCTTACCTTTTTAAGAATTTTGTTTTGAACCGTTCGACGCGCGGTTGTCGATAGGTTAGTGTTCATTTTCCTTTCATGATTCATGCGGATAGACCGGCACTTTCATTTAATGGAATAATTGAACTCTTCTCCTTCAACTGACCTGCGTGAAGGTTTGCCACGTTATTGGGTTCGTGCGGGTAAGACCGCCTTCCCACGCAACGACTTCACGTAATGTGAATGCCGTCACCAGTGTTGGATAGTTTTAACCGTTCGACGCGCGGTTGTTGATAGGTTATTATTCAGTTTCGTTAATGATTCATGCGGATAGACCGGCACTTTCATTTTTGGGTGCTGAACTTTTTCCCCTTCAACTGACCTGCGTGAAGGTTTGTCACGTTATTGGGTTCGTGCGGGTAGGACCGCCTTCCCATGCAATGACTTCACGTAATTATGCGGTGAAAACCGGCATATTAGTGTCCAGAAAAGTATAAATGTAAAATCATCAGCTTCGATATTCTTAAGAGAATCATTTCCATTAGAAGTGGCTCTTGGCTTTTTCTTTACAAATTGGAATTGATTTACATGCAAACTGTGTAAATGAGCTCCCTTCCTTGTTGGGATGGGAGTGCCATCGAGCCGATACGCACCTGGTTCGGGATCTCGTTCTTTACGCAGCATGTAGTCTCGATTTTGAAGCTGGAATTGATTCGTGTTTTCCCCAGCTGGGTTTCTATACGCACCTGCCTGCTCAGCCTTTATTACGCCACGAGGTGCGCGAGCGTCCCATCTCTGACAAATGCTTCGACCATATCTTTTACATCTATGCATTCTTCCGTGTTGTGGCCCTTTGTCTTGTGAAAGTCACAGTATTTGCTCCGATCTGCATCGTGACGATGTCGGATTATTGGCGGTTTTGGCCATGGGAGCCCTTCAGTGGCGAATATCTCAGTGACGCTTTTGGTGAGTGGCGTCCATCTGGAGTTCCGGTGCGACTGTACATTATCCCTTCCGCCCAACCGATTTTGCAAGCCGGATGAAGTGTCAAAGTTTACCCTTGACTGCCAGATGCCTAGCTTTCGTTTTTTATTTAATCGGGCGGTGAGGACGTTGTCTTCTCTCGTCCTCTGGGTGTAGAGGTTTGTGCTCTGTGGGAGATCTCTACCCAGTTGTTTCTCTGTTTCCGCATAGCGTTTTGCTGCTGTCATGATGCCATCCCATGTGGATGGCATGCCATCTTTACCCGTTAGGGTGCGGATGAGCTCTGGGTCATGTGCGCCCTGGATGAAGGCAGCGCGAACAAGATCTTCACTGATATTGCCCAAACTTAGCTTCTTTGAGTTGAAGCGAGTGATGAAGTTTGGCAGAGATTCGTCCTCCTCTCGTATGCATTTGAGGATTGTCCATTGCTCCTCGGTATACTTCCGTTGCTGGCTGAAGTGTTGGCTAAACTTTTGTTGGAAGTCTGCCCAGTCGTAGATGTGGTTGACCGGTAGACGATCGAACCATGCTCTAGCAGCCCCAACCAGCGTCATTTGGAACATGTAACACCACGTGGGTTCCGTCCAATTGCTGACGGTTGCCCCTGCTATGAACCTGTTCAAATGATCGTCTGGATCAGATATACCGTCATATGTGCCTATGTTGGGCATTTGTTTGGCACTCTTTGGGGCGATTGCTTCAGCAATGTCCCTTGCAAATTTGGACGTTCCTGCATTTGCAACGTTTGGTCTGAACGTTTTAGAGAAGTCTCGTGGACTTCCACCTGTGCTTTTTGGTTTGAAGGCTTGTCCAAAATGCCTTTTCGGTTGGGATTCCGTTTCCTTATGCTTCCCTTTTGCCCTATGGCGAGGGTTCGCGTCGGAGTCGGATTCCTCCGAGTCATCCTCCCAGTATTCGAATTCGTCGGCCTGTTGCACGGAACGCAAGCGTTCGTCCAACTCAGCCTGGAATTCCTTTTGTCGTGCCTCCGCCCATGCCTTAACTTCATCGAGAGTTTGGCGGGGGAGTCTTCGTTTCTCAACCTGGGTATCAGTGGATCCCAGTAGGCGATCATTTACTGCACTTGCCCCAGCTTTGGTAAGTGGGGTAGTGTTCGTAAAATTTACTTCACTTGCCCCGGCTTCGGTAGCCGGGGTAGTGTTCGTAAAAACTGTGTTGCCGGTATTCCCCCTAGTAGCAGGGGTTATGGTTACCGGAATTTCTCTAACCATCTTTGTAGAAGTTTGAAAAAACTGGAGAAAAATAAAGTTCTAGCTTTATGCACGGATGGCGCCAATGAAGAAACACTAACCGGACCCCGGGCAGATTACTGGTAACCTGGGGGTTAGATAGCTGTTTCCCACGAGGGGTTAGACCCTTGGAAGATGGTTCTTCTGATAACCTGCAAAACAGACACCGTGAGCTCGTCACTGAGAAGGGGGGGGGTTCCTCCTTGTGACCACCCTCCGGCGTGAGAATCAGACTAGATTGCTCTTTAAATATAAAAGTATATTAAGAGATTGCTAGAGCAGATATCAGGTATAATATGATGATAATGTAGTAAGATATGTTGTCCTTAGATGATCATACCATTTGGGGTATTTATAGCCGAAGGTAGGTTTCCAAGGAGGTATGGCCGGCTGCAACAGTGTTCCTGTTCATCAACAGTAGCCTACGCACGTGCCCTGCTGGTAGTTGGTGGGTAGGCAGCGGCTGATAGCGACCAGGCCTGCTGTATACTATTCCCTTTCCACCAACTGCCGGCTACGCACGTGGTATGACAGTAGTTGGTGAGTAGGCAGCGGCTTAATAGTGATACAGTACAGGAGCATGCTGCTCGCCATACTGTATCAGTGAGCTGTCGTATCCCTGATCAGATCTTTCGCCCATACCTCGTCAGGTACAGTGAAAGGTCCTTCAGTATAGACTGGCTTATTTGGGCGGGAGTATTCCCCCTCCCGCCTCTGTGCGGGATTGCTCCCGGCATTGCTCATTCCTTCAGGTGACACTGAATGATCGAGAGCTAAGTACCTAGTGCGTGTAGCCATGCTGCGCGGGTGGCCTTCCCTCATGGCTTGTATCCGAGGCTGCGGGAACAGGCGGAGTCCTTCACCATGGGAGGCATTTCCTGCGGGACCAGCTTGCATACTGCGCGTAAGGACGTCACTTCTCTGAGCATGGTTGGTCCTGCGGATCCAGTTGGTCTCTGCGCAGACGTCCCTGTTTAAGGTGAGTCTTGCGGGTCCAACTGGGCTCTGCTGGGACCTACCTCTTCATTGGCGCCGGGAGTTTGGTGTGATGAGGCGAGTCGAGTGTACAAAACGCTGACCGACGGGATTATTAGTATTATATTGTTATTGCGTTTTCTATCGACCTCATAGTTGTATAAATCGGGTTTTCTGATATCATCTTTTGGGTAAAGGAATAACCGAGTATTAAAAAATCAGGGATTGACAATATTTTGATTGGGCTTGGGTTCAAGTATTGTCTCTAGAAAACTATGCCCTATGCACATGGTTCGGTCAGGTACTCAGGTATACAATCGAGTATTCTATAACCGGGTATTTGAATGCCCTATTTTCGGGTATTGAAAAAACCCTATGGCTTTTTCCTGTGTATAGATTGGGTTTTTAAAGGGGCTTTACTTTTTTGGGTATTTTTCAGTTAATTTCAAGTATAGATTGGGTTAGAAAAACCCGGTTTCAAGTATTGGAAAAACCAGGTTTCGAGTATAGAACCGGTTCCATTTTTTTTTTGGTATTTACCAGATACAAATCAGGTCTTGTTTTTCGGGTACGTTTTTTGTACTGAAATGCATACCCTATCCGTACCCTACGGTATGGTTGGGTACGGGATCGGGTAGTAAAAACCTTAGTATAAAAAACCTAGTTCCGGGTTTTTTCGGTTCCTGTTCCGGGTTGAGTTTTTTTGTGCATCTCTAAGTGACCTACCCGAACTAGTCGTGATTAGCTCGTTAAAAACTTGAAATAAGTCGAAATTAGCTAAGCTCTTATAAATATGTGGCAAACGAGTCTACTGTTTACATACGTATATGACGATACACTGGCTATTTTAGATCGAAGGTGTTGAACTCGAGACTAAACGTCTCGTTAGTTTTTTTTTACCCGTAGTCACCTTTATTGGCTTTTTGTTGTTATGTTGAATTTTGTTCCATTTTGACATTATTAAAAATGAGCATCAATTTGTGTCACGCACATGTTTATATTAGGATGATAGGGGTATCATTTGGGTCACTGTCGTTTTCTATATGGTTTTATACTTTTATATACTTCATACACCCCTAACAAATCGGGCTCCTTTGTCGAGTATGGAATTCGGTCAGTTTAAGAAGGATGTAATGTTGTCTGCATTATAATTGGTTAAAACACATTGGTTTCACCTTCCACAATCTTTACGGGTGCCCTAATAAATCGTCATAATCTCCATAACAATGAGGTGACAATCTCTCATTTGTTGGTTTTGTTAATCTTCAAACACCCTTGGTATCCTTAGTGAAAAACGAGATTGTCATCGAATTCATAAAAGTTTAAATTTCCAGTTAATGATTAAACTTGAATCCGATTTGTTTTCAGTTTTCGACCAAATGACTTTTATTAAAAAATATTTGTACAAAATTGTTTGTTATTAAATTAGTTGGCCTAAACATATATAAATTGTAATTGAATTAACCTAGTTGACAAATATTTAATAACCATTATTTAATATTCGACTTCTTAGGTTTGAACCAAATTGCGATTTCCGAATTTGAATATGAAGTGAATGCTTAAAAAACTGAAGTTTATTTCCATAAAAAATCAGACCAAATATATATTTCGGTTCAATTTTAAAAGGTTTTAGTTCAGTCTGGTTTCAACTAAATCGGTTAAAACAAAATAAAAGTGAGTTGAAACTAAGGATTGCAATGAAACCCGGACTTGATGAAAAACACCGAAACCCGACATAATTGGGAGATGTAATACCCGACCTATCAGGTTTGTGACGAATTTAGGATTAGTTTTGAAATTTTCATGGGTTTGAGACAAGTTTGGGATTTGTAATATACCCGATTACCCGATAACATTGACTCATTTACCCGATTATATACCCGATGTACCCAACATACATTTTTTATACTGTATGTTCTAAATATATTATTTGTTGAAACTTGTTTATGACAATTATTTGAGATATTTTATTTTTATGGTAATATTTTTTATAATCGATTAGTTATATTTTGTCTAACCGGATGAAAACCCGACAGGTTTTAGGTTGGGTATGCCCGATAGATTTGAGACGGGGTTTAATAATCTGGTATAGGTTTGGAAATGCCTAAACCACTAAACCCGACCCATTACCATCCCTAGTTAAATCCTTGAATGATATAATTAACTAACCTTTCGGGCACGCTTTAGCAATAACAATTCATTAGGGGCCTTTTATGCTCACCCATTAATATTCTTTTTCTCATATACCAACACAATAATAATAATAATAAGACAGAATTACAAATTTTGTCCTTTAAAAAAAGCCAAAATACGATTCGTGTCCTTTTCTAAGTTTCCTTGCAGGCGGTGTACTTTAAACTTTTTTTTCCTACAAGTTTTGTCCTTTACGCTAACTGGGTTAGAAAAAGTCAGTTAAATCCCCTCACGTGAGACGCATGTGAGGGCATTTTGGTCTTTTTACCTACCCTGCAACAACTTCTTCTTCCTCTTTCACCGGAAACCCACCACCACCACCACCAGCGATGGACTTCCGCCACCACGCCCCCGGCGGATCTCCTTCCTCCTCTTCCGCCACCACGCGCCGGAGGTTATGAATCTGAAGAAGGAACGAGATGATGATGATGTTCAGAAGCAGCAGCAGAAGGATATATTTATCCATGGCCAAATTCTGTCTTTATTCAAACAACCCAACCAATAAAGTGTGTCTGATCTATTAATACATTGGTCAAGCATCCATCCAATCCATCAGTTTCACAATTCCATCTCAATTCCACTTTTCCTTTCTGGGTTTTTTTCACAATTCCATCTCAATTCCACTTTTCCTTTCTGGGTTTTGTTCAAAATCATAATTATCATCTGGGTTTCATCAATTTCCCCAAATTGTTTCCAATTTCCAAAACCCCCAAATTTGATAATATTAAAAAAAGCTTCAACTTTTACCATCCAAATTAGTGGGGTTTCTTGTAATTGATGTTATAAAGATGAGAACCGATTTTGGGCGTTCAATTCTGAGTATGAAGCGTGATCCAGCCGTTCATTCTGTTGATCACGAAACCGTAAATCAATATGCCGATATTGAAGCTTTTCAACGGCAGGTAACTGAAAGATTTCATGAGTTATCATTGGCTGATTCGCATGAACTCTTGTCTGTTGATTGGATTTCAAAGCTTCTAGATGTTTTCGTATGTTGTCAAGAGGAGTTCAAAGCTATATTGTTTAATCACCAGTCTGTTGTGAGTAAGCCTCCAATGGATAAACTGCTTTCTGATTATTATGAAAGAAGTGTTAAGGGTTTGGATGATAATGTCTAATCTATTATTATGAAAGAAGTGAAACCCTAGATACAGAAACAGAAGCTTAAGATTTGCAAAATGAAGAAGAAGTTGTTGCAGGGTAGGTAAAAAGACCAAAATGCCCTCACATGCGTCTCACATGAGGGGATTTAACTGACTTTTTCTAACCCAGTTAGCGTAAAGGACAAAACTTGTAGGAAAAAAAAGTTTAAAGTACACCGCCTGCAAGGAAACTTAGAAAAGGACACGAACCGTATTTTGGCTTTTTTTAAAGTACAAAATTTGTAATTCTGTCTAATAATAATAATAATAATAAAATAAAAACCCTGGCTCTACCTCTGTATTCAAAACCCCAAAATCAGAGCTTACGAGCTCCAAACGGAGAATAATAATAATAATAATGGACGGAAGGAAACAATCAGCCGGAGGGGCCACTAATCTCTCACTCCAACCTAATTACAGCTGCCGGAAAGTCCAGGTATATTATCAAATCTGCACAACTGTACATCTGTAACTGCACGTTAATCGATTCAATTAGTTACAAAACCTATAGAATGCCCACAGTTATAACTTATAACATGCGCGGAAGAGATTTAACCGGTTTAAATTGGAGTATTTTAGCTGTGCGAATCTGTTTCAGTGAATTAGGGTTTTTACTTTTTAGTCTGTAAGCAATCTCATGCCTAGGGATGCAGATGAATGAAAAGCTCGAAATGAGCCGAGCCTTATAGAGCTTGAGCCGAGTTAGGAAGATAGTTTAGGCTCGTCCAGCCTTAACGAGACTAGTGTATTTTTGAGTCGTAACTCCTTTAGACTTTTATGTGTTTATTTTCACATTACACAGTCGAGCTTGATTAAGGTACTGCGCATGAGCTACTCTGAGATCGGATTGATAAAGAGGTCGAGACGAGACGAGACAAGTCCGAGCCTCAAATAAAGCTGGTTTAGTTATTGAGCCTGAGGCTGAGCCTTGTATGGAAATATGGTTTAGGTTTTTTGAGTTGTAACGACTAACGAGCTTTGTGTATTTTTATGTCTTAAACTCTTTTAGACCTCTTATGTATTAATTTTACACCACACAATCAAGCTTGAGCCGAGATTTAGCTCGTTTAAGGTACTGTGCAGGAGCTTGAGCCGAGCTTAGGCTCGTTTAAGGGTTTTTTCAGAACATATAAAAATGCATATAAATTAATGGATAGTAAACGTGACTAGCCCGAGCCTGAGCTTCAAATGATGCAGGTTTAGTTATTGAGCCTGAGTATGGGAAGATTTAAGGCTCATCGAGCCTTCTGTATTTTTATGTCTCATCTTTTTTAGACTTGTATGCATTAATTTCACACTATACAGTCGAGCTAGTGCTGAGCTTTGGCTCATTTAAGGTACTGCCAACGAGCTCGATCCGAGCTTAGCGTTTAAGGTACTTCCCACGAGCTCGATCCGAGCTTAGGCTCTAGGTTTTTTCTTAAAACATGTAAAAATGTATATAAATTAATTATTAATAAACAATCTGAGCTCGAGCTTCAAAAGGGCTTGAAACGAGTCAAGCTCGAGCTCTCATAAGTCAAAACAAGGTGAGCTCGAGCCTGGTCGCTATAAGTGTATAACTAATATGGCCTTTCTCAATTATTTGGAATTTCAATTGTCGTCTGATTAAGATTGTCTTTTTTAATCTGAATGAAGAATGTTATTTTCAGTTCATTTTTCTATAGTAATGCACATATTGTTTTGGAAGTTTATGCTGCTAGTGGCTTTGATTTCAGGAAGCACTGGAGCACTTAGCATCTATTGATCTGATAGATTTGTGCAATGAAGCTAAAGTTGAGCATTGCAGGGCTACAAGGGACTTAAGAAGCTGCGGATGCAGTGTTCAAAGTGTGTTGAGTTCGTGTGGCCACGCTTCTTTATGTGAAGAATGTTGTCAGCGATGTGATGTTTGCCCGATTTGCAGAGTTAACATACCAAAAACTGGGAACAGGCTCTCGCTTCGCCTGTATTACGAGTGCATTGAAGCTGGTCTTATTTCAAAGAGATATGATGACAGGGTTCAAGAAAAAGATGGGGAGAAACAAATAACAGCTGACGTTAAAAGGCTGTATTTGCTTTTTGATGTTGCGATGGAGAACAATTTGTTATCCCTGATCTGCCATTGTATCCTTTTCACCAAACGGATAACTTTTTGGTTGTAAAAAATGGTGTAATCTCGTTAATTATTCGGTTTTTCTTAACAATTTGTTAACAGATATTACAGATGTTTGTATGGATGAAAGTGCTGTTTCTAGTGACCCAGTTGTAGCTTTGTTGCTGGATGAAGTGGTTGTCAAAGACTGGTGCAAGAGGACATTTAAAAATATTGTTGCTGAGCTTCAGCCTATTTGTATCCTTCAAAATATATTAATATATTTAGCGTGTGCTGTTGAGTTAATAGCCATTTTCTTTGACTTCTTTTAAAGATAATCTTAATGTAAAGGAAATGAAGGAAAGGTCAAATGCGCTTCTCAAGTTTACAGCGAGGCTAGGTTGCATATTAACTGTTCTTGAAGTGTTGGAATCATCTTTTAAGGGTTCCCTTTCGGCACAACTTCATGATATCTACCACTTGCAAGAGACCATACTAAAGACAAAGCAGGTTTGTTCTTACTATTTTTTTAAGCAAGCATTTCTTTTAGTTTGCTTGATAATGTGCTTTGCTTGACGATACAACCGACCCATTATTTGATATTTTTTTTCTCACTCGAATCCCAGCATATGGAGATGATGATCTGGTATACAAGGCATCAATATCTTGAAAACCTAAATCGGCATGATAGTTTCTCATCATGGCGTACTGATGTTCGTGAGAGAATATCAATGGCCGTCAAACGTGCATGGCCGGCCCCAATTGGAACCTCAACGCCAGATGGCGAAATCCTGTTCATTCTAGATGCTTTATCAAATCTTGACAAACAACAAGAGGACACACCAGATAGAGATTATGAACTAGAGATTGCTTCTTTTCAGAAAGATGAAGGTTTATCACTTTCTAGAGCCAAGTTTGAAGGACTTGTAGGAAGCTATCCTTTTCAAAACCTGAGGTCGGCTATTGACATTCTTTTTCTATATGGAAGCTCAGATCTGGTGTTAGCAAAACAAGCAATTGTATCCTTTTTCATATATAATACATCATACGTTATTCTGCTTTGTTTTTTCTTCTGTTTTTAACAAAACAAGGATTTAACATGCGTCACTCCTTAACTTTGAGCAGTTCTTATATTACCTGTTTGACCGACTATGGAAAATACCTGATGATAAGTGGAGATTCAGTGTAGATGACTTTTCTGCTACGTTTAATATAGCCCGGCATTCAATATTGGAATCGTTTACTTTCTATCTTCTTGATGACCACAGTGACGAAGCCTTGCAGGTGATTTTTCCTTCTCCTTCATAACTTTCATAGTTTGTCTTTTTGTGAAGTTGTGGTTTATTCATTGTCAAATATGAGTTATTCCACTATATGTTTATTAAAGAGTACCATATGAGTTACACAGAGATCTATGTTTTATACTTTTATTTAACTAAAGCTTAATCTGTGTTTGCTGCTTAGTGAGAAGGAATCTTTTTGGTCATTGAAATAATTGTTAAAGCTCACAGCTATTATAAAATAACCAGAAAAGTTGCATGCTATATTGAAACTAATATTTTCTGTTTTTCTTTGGAGAAACAAAGTTTGAGACTTCATTAATGGTGTTTGGTCATTGAAATGATTGTTCAGGCTCACAGCTATGATAAATGTATAGATGTGTTATTACTTTTATATGCTAATTTGAAACTACTATTTCCTGTTTTTTAGAGAAACAAAGATTGAGACTTCGTTAATGGCGATTTTCGACGCCATTGTGTCTTTCTCCACTATCCTAAAACAGTTACACAGTTCAGTTTTAAATGGAGACTAATATTGCCATTTCAAAATATAGTCTTTCACCATAGGAATAAGTAGAATCAGAACTTATTTTTGTCGTTATTAAGTGGGCACATATTGCGTAAAAAGGTAACCTAGTTTGGTCTGAATTCTGTTTTGGGTAATAAACTTTACTTTCATTCAAAAAATGCTCATACATTCAAAATTCTAACCTGGCTACAACTTACATAGTCAATATGATGATGTGGTCGCTGACGTGTTGATAAGTTTGAGTGTTGACCATGCTGTAATGTTATATTGATGCTCGTTTTTTTATGGTTTTACTTTTACATTCTAATTCTTCACTGGTGCCATTTCATAGGAAGCTTGTCGCCTTCTCCCAGAGATCGCGGGGCCTACAACACACCCGAAAGTTGCACAAACTCTATTAGAAAGACAAAATCCTGATACAGCTCTCATGGTATTAAGGTGGTCAGGAAGTGATAGTGGGCCCGATCTGGTCTCACTTAACGAGGCTGTAACTGCTGTTAGGGTCAGAGTAGAGTGTGGACTTCTGATTGAAGCGTTTATGTATCAAAGATCAATTTGCACCAAAGCTAAGAAAGCAAAAGCAACACATGAGTTGTCTGATGCCTTTAACGGATTAAATAATGATTCTGAAGGGGAGGTGAATTGGTTGGAGATACTTGTATCAGAAATTTGTCTTCTTTGTATGCGAAGGAAGTTAGTTGACCGAATTATTGGATTACCATGGAATTTAGATGAAGAAAAACATTTACATAAGTGTCTTTTGGATTATGCTTTGGAAGAACCTTTTACAAATGGAAGTCTCCTAGTCGTGTTTTATTTACAGGTATCGTTTCTATCTTGTCTCTTTCAAGCCTATGTATAACACCATTTTGTTGCTAACATGGACTCTGGAATATATGCACGCCGTATACGGGTGTGCATGGGTTGGTTTTGAACTCAAAACTGAACAAAAATCATGTATTCGGTTTTTTGGCTTTTTGAAAACTGTCTGATTTCCTTTTTCAGTTTCACAATGGGTTCGGTGTTGGTTTTACCATTTGTTTTTTTAATTATTATTACACATTTGAATCTAAAATTTTTGGGCTACACCATTTATTAATTTTTTATAAATATTACTTGAAATCAGTTTTTTAGGTTTTGGGCTCAAACCGAACAGAAAATCAAAATTTCGGTTTTTTGGCTTTTGAAAACTGTTCGCCTTTGTTTTTTTCGGTTTTCATGATGGGTTCGGTTTGGCTTTGGTTTTTATGGTTTTTACAATGGGTTCGGTTTGGTTTTGGTTTTTTCAGTTTTACCATTTGGGCTTAATTTTGGGGAAAATTGACCCAAGGTTTGGTTTGCTTTTATTTTGGTTTTTTCGGTTTTACCGAAATTTGGGGAAAAGTGGCCTAAAATAATGAATTTGGGTTTAAATTGTTTTGTTAATTAATAGTTATTTGATTTATCATACATTTGGACCTAATATTTTTGAGCCACATTATTTGTTAGCAAAACCGAAACCGAACCGAATAATTGGTTTTTAAGAAAACATAAACCAAATTGTAGGGTTTTTTTTGGGTTCGGTTATTTCAGTTTCGTGCCCCTCTAACGTCTTACTAATATATAATCTTCTGTTTTAGCGTTATCGATATGTGGAAGCATATCAGGTTGATCAGAAACTTCAAAACCTTGAGGAGAACTTCATTTCTAACAAAATTGTTGATGACGATGTAATAAACAGAATGCGTACTACACAACATTGGAGAGCAGGATTAGTTGTAAGTTAATTCCTGTATCTATTATTAAATAAATTTTACCTACATTTATCTGGCTAGCTTGTGGTTTTTTATAGAACAAAGGCATACAACTACTACCAGAAGTTGAAGAAGAAAAGGTGAAAAGTGGACAAATGACCGAATTATCTCCCACAAAGACCGACATCAATGTTTTAAATCCTAACCCTGATCTTATTGATTCTAGCAACTTAGCCCCTTCGTATGTTAACTCTTCTGTTATTCTTCAAATGGATGTTGAAAACCCGTCACCACCCAAATCAAACTTTGGTGGATTAACAAATTACGGTACTCCGGTTTCACATGGGAACAAATTTGGTGATATGGAACGAGGAATGAGCATGCTTAAATCCATCAGTAAAAACTTTAAAGTTGATGATATTATTACGTTGTCTACACCGTTAAAAGAATTTAACCGAGGTTCTTCAAAGGTTCAGAAGAATAAGTCTCTCCAAGTTGACCAAAACGAGTTTTCAAACAGATTGAGTAGATTTGGAAGAGATGCTGATGTGGAGGCTTCAGCTAATCTTATGGATATGACGTGGAGGTATAATCTTTCTTATTTTTCTCGATAAGTGTCGTGATGATTTTTTGATTGACAAAAAACGTAATCTTGGATTTATATATTCTCTCAGCAACAAAGATGAAAGGCTTCCTGCGCAAACAAATATGAATGGTGGGCCCAGATGGAGGTCAGATGATGAAGATCAGCCAAGAGCCGATACACTGACAGGTGGCGCGTCTTTTAACTCGCCCTCGACAGGATTAAGAAGAAGCAGGCGCCTTAGAAATAGAAAATGAACTGTTTCAAGATTTTGCAGACTTAAAAAATCTCTTTTACCACATCCACAATGATCCCGTTCAGATTGATAATGTGTGGTTTCGGTTGGCCTTTTTTGCTGGCATAATTTTGTATCTTATGATTTTAAGATGATATATCCTACGAGTACAATTTGTGTTTATTTGGTAATCTGAGACATAAAAAGTCAAATTTGGACTTTTTGTTGCTAAATTGAGTTTGGAATCTTGAAAATTATAATTGAAATGTTTATTTAGAGCTTTTATTTGGGTGTTTTTTGAGTTTTTGCGCATTTGATTTTCCAAATAATCTGTTTGTTTTAAGTTTTATAAATGTTTTGTAAATTTAATAATGGTTAGTTTTGGTGGGATAATATGTTTTATATATGTTGAACATGATATCAATTGATGTTATTGAGCATCCCATCTAATGTTTTGAAGAACCGATACATGAAACAGCGGTTTGCAGGTTTGACCTGTGGGCTCGGTCTTAAATGTTGGTCAGTCGGTAAAGTGAGGCGAAAGCAGTCCCGGGGTTGACTGGTTTATTATGCCCCGTTCTAGTTGGTCAATAAATTAACTACTGATCTCTTATTGTTTTAAAACATCTTGCATGATTTTCTTTATAGAATACATTGAAAACTAGAGCACAAAGTTTGTCAAATATGGCTTTTACGTACTTGTATAGTTACTAGGCGGGTGCCTGCGTGATGCAGCGGGAAACACATACCTTGGTAATCATGTAACAAGTTTATGGGTGTTCGTTGTTTGATTTAAAACCGTAAAACCGTTCAAGCTGGTCAATGGCTTGATTTCACGGTTGATTTTTTTCATTGACTTCTAGCCGGTCATTTTTGGTTTTCGACGAAACCCGTTGCTAACGGTTATGCCCACGATTTAAGTTTGGCCTTCATACTTTTTGTGAAGCCGTTACAAATTCATACAACATTAATTTGAGTTTATGCTTTATACTGAAAATTGGCCATATAAAACCGGGCCGGTTGGTAAACTTATTATTGAAGCTCAATGTGTGAAACCAAACCATTAGTAACGATTCAGTTTGAATTTTCAACGATGAAGTTTCGGTTTTCAATGAAAAAGTATGAACCGACGGTTTGACTTATTGCTTAACTTAGAAGCTATTAAAACCGAATTGTGAACACCCATACGTAACATCCTAATTTTAATTGGAATAAACTATAGCAATACCTGATGCGTGGGTGAAATATCGAGTATTAAATGAGTTATACGACTTGTTTTGTGAGTTTATATGCTAGAAACACGTTTACTTTGTGTGTGTTTGCAATTACAGGTGTGTGAAGCTTAAAGGAACTAAATGGGAGCACATGAAATGGAAAGGAAAGGAAGTTTTGTTGCATGGAATGATAGAGCAAGTGAAGACGAAGACGTGGCCGAAAACAGGGCATAAATCGGAGTTCGGACGAAGAAGTTACACGAGAAGTAAAATGGTGGGTGACAGGCCACCGTAGCCTACGGTGCCCCACCGTAGCCTACGGTGGGGGCTGCCACCGTAAGGCAGTAAGCATAACCGTAAGCTACGGTCCCCACCGTAGCCTACGGTGGGGAGACCGTAGCCTACGGTCACCAGGACGGGAGAAAATCGATTTTTGAGGTTTTTTGGAACTATTTAAGGCCGGTTCAACCCTAGACCGCCCATCTTCGATATCACAACATACTTGGACGTTTTTGGAGCATCTTTCCACCATTCTAACACATCCTAATCACCCGAATCATCCATGGCATCATCCACTCAAGAATCAAAGAAGCTATTCAAGACCACGATGCTAGGCTAATCCACTCGTGACCATCTCCGGGTGTAGGGTTAAGTTGTTTGTTGGATTATTGGTACCCTAAACCTTAACTCTTGGATTTTGTTTGTGTGCTTGAAAGTGTTTTTGGGTAAACGATTGATTTCAGTTTATCAGTTAAATGATTTGTGGTCATCAACACTTAGGATTGAGTTCTTAGTGTCATTGACCTAGCTATCTTTAACCATAATACTATTAATTCATCAACTCCTAAAATTGACAATCAATTAGATTATTGTTTAGCCTTGTCAATCATTCGGATTAAGTTCTGATAATCAACATAGTCAAACATTTAGTCTTTTGGTTTATTGATTCAAACAAAGATTATAATCCATTAGGTTGAGTTATCCATCCAACTTGCTTCTAAACCTGAAACATGGAGATTGGTTACCTTTTCATAATCGTTTACAAATCTAATTAATAGTCGTTCCGTTTAAAAAAATCTTATAAACCGCTTGACATTGTTTGTCCGCTTAGTATAATTAGTTATTAGACTTAATTGGCACTTTCCACTGATTCCCTGTGGATTCGACACCTTACTTGCCCTTGCTAGTGAAGGTATTTTACAAATATCTTTGATTGACCTTTCGACATCGATCAAAATGGCGTCGTTGCGGGGGAATCAACGCGCAAAGTGCTAGTTTAGTTAGTTAGTATAATTAAGTTTAATTTTAATTTCATTTTTTATTTCTTTTTCTTCGTTGATTCTACACGGGGTTTTGTATTTGCGTGTGCGCAGTAATCTTTCAGGTGATGTATACACGGTATTCTTGAGAGCAAGAACCATTGCAGTTTGATCCAGATATAGAGAAAACAACAAAAAGAAACAGAGCATCTAAAAAACGGGGTGAAACTTCAAAACCTAAAGAAGAAGATATGAATCATCAGAGGGATTACCAAATACCTCCTGCGTTTCAACCCGAAAACCAAGACCCACCTCCTAATCAAGAGCAACCCGGCCCACAACACATTCCTCAAAATCCCCCAATCAATGACTTACCTCCATTAAACTAACACCTCAACCGAACCCGTAGGACTCAAAGACAATATCATATGAGAGACGATCGATCAGTCAGGTCTGAACCACCATACTATCAGGGTGCGGTTGATTTTGAGAGAGAGAACAATAGAGAAAGGGGGTTTGATGATTTTGAGGAATTTGAGGATGATGAGGAATGGGAAGATACACCTAGGGGTCGGTATTATCAGAGAGAACAACCACAAAAACCACCACGTAACCAAACACCTGAACCAGGATGGCAACCAAGAAACCGCAGGCCACGAAGCAGACCAATTGTGCAAGAACCACAGGTTCCTGAGTATGAGTTTGATGATGGGTTCCGAGAGCATTTGCTCCACCACTAGTTCGGGGGGTTCAAATCCATTTTATTCCACAGGTGGCTACAAATCCCTTGCCAATCATTATTCCGGTGAGAAATGGAAGAACTTTTTCAGTCAGACAGAGTAGCTTAACCGGATTACCCACGTTTCATGGAAAAGCCACAGAGGGGCCGTATCTATATTTAAGTGATTTTAACTCGATCTGTGCGACAATCTCCAGTCAAGGGTTTACTGTAGATGAGGTGAAGATGGTAGTCTTGTAATTCAGTTTGAAAGATGCAGCAAAGCAATGGTTCCTCTCATTACCGTCAGCCAGTATTTATACGTGGCAAGACTTGGCACAACAGTTCTTAGATGAGTATTATACGCCATAGCGAACCTCAGAAGCTAGAACATCTATCAGAAATTATCAACAAAAGCGTACATGAGAGACTTTTTATGAAGCCTTTCAGCGGTTCAAGTTGTTGTTGAGGACTTGTCCTCACCATGGTATAGCTTTATGGGAATTGATAAAGGCATTCCATGATGGTTTATCGACTGACGATTTGCGAGACCTCCAATCTACCACTAATGGATCTTTTCTGACTAATGATGAACATGTGGATTGGGGGCATCTGGAGAGACATGCTTTGAATTCTAAGAGACAGGCCCAGTTGAACTGAATGATAAAGATGGCGGTGGTGAAAGCAGTAGTAGACAGTGGAAGTTCAAATGATCAGATGGCACGGTTAGAAAAGAAGCTGGATCAATTAATGGTTGCTGGTACGAGAGAAAAAGGGAAATCAGGAAAAGCATATCCTGTTTGTGAACAATGCGGTGAGTTGGGGCATGATGTGGCGAGTTGTGGAATTGTGGAGGAATTGGAAGATGAAGAGGAGGAAGAGGTGAATTTTGTACAAGGGGAGAAGAGGTACAATAATAGTGGTAATATGAACTCGAACACGTACCACCCGGGCCTCAGAAACCATCCCAACTTCAGCTATGGAAACCCAAAGACTCAGCATAACCCAAATTTTCAAGGCAATACCTAGAAAACCGGTTACCAATCAAATCATAGACAATATGGGAACGGCTCGAGTAATGCACAGAGTGGGTACAATCAGAGAGAGTTTGGGGGATACAACAAGGGATATCAAAAGGGTATTCAACAAAGGCAAGGGAGTTCTTTGGGTAATAAAGAGGAGTCGATTAAGGATGTGATGGATTTTTTGAAGCAGATGAAGACGGATCAGGAGGCTCAGAATAAAAGCATGAATCAAAGATTAGAGCTCCAAGAGAAAGTTAATGCTTCAAAAGATAAACAGGTGAGCCAGCTTGCTGAAGAAGTGGCTAGTTGAAGAGAAATCCATCCAAATTACCAAGTGATACCTTGAAGAACCCGAGCCATCAGAGTAGCAGTTCATCGAGTGGGAAGAGCACTCACATCAACCAGGTAAGTACCCTTAGGAATGGTAAGACTTATGATAACGGGGTAAATCCCCCACCCTTCATTGAGGGTGTGGTGGAAGACTTGGGGGAGGATGGTAAAAGTGATGATGATGTGGAAATCGAACCTAGAAATCAACCGAGAAAATCAATTAATAAAAATTTAAATAAATCGGTAAATAAAAAGGGAGCACCAACTACTAAGGAGGCGGGTTCAACGAGTAAAACCGTTCCGTTTCCTCAAGCGTTGGTGAACCCCGAAACATCATCATCGCTTAGAAAGAGGGGCCCACAACAGGAAGAAATGTGGGAAATTTTCAAACAGATAAAAATTAATTTACCCCTCATTGATACTATAAAACAAGTCCCCGCGTATGCTAAGTATTTGAAGGACTTGTGCACTCAAAAACGAACTCATAAAATACCTAAACAAGTTGACTTAACTGCTAACGTGAGTTCGGTTTTGACGGGAATCCTTCCACCCAAACTTCAAGATCTGGGAACGCCAATAATACCCATTCAAGTGGGCGATTTCAAAATGACAAGGGCGTTATTAGATCTTGGAGTCGGGGTGAGTATTCTCCCGGGAAGCTTGTACGACCAATATGATTTTGGTCCACTTAGAAAAGCCGACACCACCGTGGTGTTGGCCGATCTGACACTCAAGCTTCCTGGGGGAATCGTGACTGATGTGATTGTCATGATTGAAGATTTTTATTATCCGGTTGACTTTCTGGTTCTAGACTACGTAACAGTTGACCCAAAACAGCAACCGAACGTGATTCTCGGTCGTCCCTTTTTGGCAACTGCGAATGCTTTAATAAACTGTAGAACCGGGGTGGTCGACATGGCCTTTGGTAATAAAATTCTTCGGCTCAATGTGTTTTCAAATGTATCTAACCCTCTGGTGAGTGATGAATGCTTCGCGGCTGAAGTCATTGACGGGTTTAATCCTCACGAAAGTGAGGAGGATGCCACAGAGGAGTGCGTTATTTGTAGGGAATCTGTTGAGCATGTGTTGCAGTTGAAAGAGGAGGAAAGGGCAGTTGAAGTATTCGCTGCGAGTATTGGAAAGCCACCTTGGTCTCAGCAGGTGGAAAGACTACCGGACACTATTGACTCCAAATTGAAACCCTCACTTGAGAGTCCATCGGTAGTGGAGTTGAAGGAACTCCCAAAACATCTCAAGTATGTGTTTTTGGGAGAGGGAGAGACGTTACCGGCCATCATTGCATCGAATCTAACAGGCGAACAAGAATGGGCATTGATGGAAGTTTTGAAGCAGTATAGAGCGGCTATTGGATGGATGATAGCGTACTTACGGGGTATTAGTCTGTTTGTCGTGATGCACAAGATTATCACAGATCCCGAGGTAAAACCCGCCCACAATGCACAAAGACGATTGAATCCGAATATGCGGGAGGTTGTGAAGAAAGAGGTGTTGAAGTGGTTGGATGCGGGAATCATTTTCCCGATCTCGGATAGTACTTGGGTGAGTCCGACACAAACGGTCCCGAAGAAGGCGGGTATTCAGATAACCGGTGATAAGAAAGGTGAGGAAATTGCTACCCGACCGGTAACCGGGGTGGCGGATTTGTGTTGATTATCGGAAGTTGAATGCGGCGACCTCCAAGGATCATTTCCCTTTACCATTCATTGACCAATCATTCGAGAAACTATAGGTCAGAAGTTTTACTGTTTTCTACACGGTTATTCGGGGTACAATCAAATTGCCATTCACCCTGATGACCAACATAAGACCACATTTACGTGTCCATACGACACATTCGCATTTAGGTGAATGCCTTTTGGCTTGTGTAATGCCCCGGCTACCTTTCAAAGGTACATGATGAGTATCTTCTCAGACATGGTCGGGGATTCACTAGAAATTTTTATGGACGATTTTTCAATTTTTGGCTCATCTTTTGAATTATGCTTAAATGAACTAACGAAAGTTTTGAAAAGATGTGTGGAAACGAATCTGGTCTTAAGTTGGGAAAAGAACCATTTCATGGTTCAAGAGGGAACTGTTTTGGGTCATGTCATCTCAAGTAGGGGGATTGAGGTTGACCGGGCGAAAGTCAATGTCATAGCAAATTTACCACCTCCTAAAAATGTCAAGGGAATTCAGTCGTTTCTGGGACATGCGGGATTTTACAAACGGTTTATTAAGAATTTCAGTGTCATAACTAAGCCGTTATGTAATTTGTTATTGAAAGATGTACCATTTGTTTTTTATGAAGATTTTTTAAATGCTTTTAACGTGCTTAAAAACAAATTGGTCGAGGCCCCGATCCTGCTGTCGCCCGACTGCTCACTCCCTTTTGAGATTATGTGTGACGCGAGCGATTATGCGGTCAGGGCTGTTCTTGGTCAACGGGTGGACAAGAAACCCGTTGCAATATACTACGCGAGCAAAACCCTTTTGGGGCTGTTGAATTTGTTATCTTTTGTATATGGTCGCTTGTGTTTAGTGTCGTTTTTATTGGTAATCGGGTAGGATTTTCTGGATGCCTCACTTATGTTTTGATGGCAGCTTACATTGGGGGTAATTTAATGTTTAGGTGTGGGGATGCGAGCTTGGTTTGAAAGTGAAAAATGCGAAAAATGTCCCGAAATGGTTATATTTATAAACAATGAAAAATGATAGAAAAACTGGAACTGTTAAAAAAATATAATAATAATAATAATAATATATATATATTTATATAAAAAGAAAAAAATAATACTAATAATAATACTAATAATAGAACAGTAACACCCTTAATTTGGGATGTGCCGGTAGGCTCAGCCTTAAGAATGAAAGGGCGGTTTGGTTGTTGACATAATTGAACCTCTAAATGCTTGATTTTTGAATAAAATAAAAATAAAAAATTTCGGGTTTTGTTTGTTTAGCTAAGCCTGTGTAAGGACTGGGATGAAAGGTCGGGCCATACTCAAGCCTTTTTGTTAGATTTGATCACCAAAAGAAATTTTTAAAAAATATGAATAGACTACTGAACGATGCTTGGATAGGCTTAACGTTAGAGTATGCTAGGTGACTTGTGATATAAACATAACAAACATACTTCTAGTTTAAGTGGTTAACGCTTCATAGGTGTATGGTTTTATAACCTTAAATCCTGTATTGATGGGATGCTCTAGGGTTTAGACACCAGGGGTCTTTATGCGGTATATCATCTGGGTATTCACATCTCCTAAGTAGATTTATGAATATTAAAAGAGCTCAAAGAGCAAACCCGCAGTTTATTTGCCAACTATAAGTCATTAAACATGATCATTACGTGCTTTTAAAGTACAATTACACTACTGACTTGATCATCCACGCTGTTAGTCATGTGGGGTCCCCGTGCTCGCGTCTCATTACCATTAAGAAACGGACCACACGGGACACACCACATGTAAGCCCTACAGATGAATTCGTGCATACTCACCCTTGGAGATGGATTTTGGGGTGTTGCTTGATAATGAGGGTATACCATGTAGTGGGGGCTATTTGCTAGTTGGTAACATAATTGCACCTTAATCATATCTAATGGCCATTCTGGTAGACTTTGATGCTTAAGTTTAGGTTTTGGTTCGATAAAATATCCAGGATTGTTTTAGCTATTTCATATGGGCTTTAACTGGTACACATGGTTGTGCATAATTTTGATCATCTGACTCTAAGGTTTAAGTCAAGTTGGGGTAGTCTGGCTCGGTAAAACCATAATGAAGCATGGTAAGGCGGCATCAAGGCTTTGATGTGTGGGCTCCATTTAACCATATAACCAAATAAATGGTCACGCCTTATTTGTCCTGGTAAGTATTAGGGCATGGGTTTAAGTTGATAGCAATATCGGCAATCGTGGTTTTTGTGTTATTTGTTGATACTTAAATTAAGTTGATTATTTAATAAAAACAGTTTCTGGTTCTGATTTCATTGTATATCTTTTTCGGGACGAAAAAGGATAAGTGTGGGAATGTGATGCGTGGGTGAAATATCGAGTATTAAATGAGTTATACCACTTGTTTTGTGAGTTTATATGCCGGAAACACGTTTACTTTGTGTGTGTTTTCAGTTACAGGTGTGCGGAGCTTAAAGGAGCTAAATGAGAGCATATGAGATGGAAAGGAAGGAAGATTTTATTGCATGGAATGATAGAGCAAGTGAAGACGAAGACGTGGCCGAAAACGGGGCATAAATTTGAGTTCGGACGAAGAAGTTACGCGAGAAGTAAAATGGTGGGTGACAGGCCACCGTAGCCTACGGGGCCCCACCGTAGCCTACGGTGGGGGCTGCCACCGTAAGGCAGTAAGCATCACCGTAAGCTGCGGTCCCCACTGTAGCCTACGGTGGGGAGATCGTAGCCTAAGGTCACCAGGACGGGAGAAAATCGATTTTTGAGGTTTTTTGGAACTATTTAAGGCCGGTTCAACCCTAGGCCGCCCATCTTCGATATCACAACATACTTGGACGTTTTTGGAGAATCTTTCCACCATTCTAACACATCCTAATCACCCGAATCATCCATGGCATCATCCACTCAAGAATCAAAGAAGCTATTCAAGACCACGATGCTAGGCTAATTCACTCGTGACCATCTCCGGGTGTAGGGTTAAGTTGTTTGTTGGATTATTGGTACTCTAAACCTTAACTCTTGGATTTTGTTTGTGTGCTTGAAAGTGTTTTTGGGTAATCGATTGATTTCAGTTTGTCAGTTAAATGATTTGTGATCATCAACACTTAGGATTGAGTTCTTAATGTCATTGACCTCTATCTTTAACCATAATACTATTAATTCATCAACTCCTAAAATTGACAATCAATTAGATTATTGTTTAGCCTTGTCAATCATTCGGATTAAGTTCTGATAATCAACATAGTCAAACATTTAGTCTTTTGGTTTATTGATTCAAACAAAGATTATAATCCATTAGGTTGAGTTATCCATCCAACTTGCTTCTAAACCTGAAACCTGGAGATTGGTTACCTTTTCATAATCGTTTACAAATCTAATTAATAGTCGTTCCGTTTAAAGGAATCTTATAAACCGCTTGACATCGTTTGTCCGCTTAGTATAATTAGTTATTAGAATTAATTGGCACTTTCCACTGATTCCCTGTAGATTCGACACCTTACTTGTCCTAGCTAGTGAAGGTATTTTACAAATATTTTTGATTGACCTTTCGACATCGATCAATACCATACCCAAATTAAAGACAATAAAATGCTCATTTTTATGGTGTAATTTTCTTAAAAGAATATTAACATATGAAAAAGTTATGGCCGCTGGAAATTCGTTGGTGGGAAGTTGGTTAACAATTAAATTTAAAAAAAATACATTGGTAAAGATGAAGGTCCAAAGTTGTAACTATTTCTTAAATTTACAAAAGTTGAGTAAAGTTGAGGGGGTAATATTATAACTATTTATAGGCATATTTTTTAATGTACAAGTTTGTCCTTATCTTACATGCTATATAATGTGTGCATTATGCATTATAAGTTGTAAATTACTTAAAAAAGAGGTGTCTTAATTTGCCCATGACTTTATGTATTTTATATAGTATAGATATATTGATGAGCATGATTTCACATTATTAAGCTTGTTTTCTCAAAGTTTTATGTTTAAATTTATTTGATAAATAAATAATGTTTAAAGAAGCATAAGCTTAAAGAGGAATGCTGATGATGCCAACCATCACCGGTCAAAGTGGTTGGGTGAATTGGTGAAACATGAAAAGACTTCATTTAAAAAGTGAACGAGACTGCTACTTGAAGTCGAGTCTTGGTGAAACATGAAAAAACTTCATTTAAAAAGGGAGAAGTCTTGGGTTTAACTATTCAAGTATCCATTGTGACAAATAGGGGTTCCGTTGGCCATGAAATTTACTCATTTATGGTGGGTTTTTTCTTGAAGATGGTCTCCAATACTTGAAGAAAAAAGATAATCGAACAGGTCAATGACCGGCCAATAATACAAATGGTAGTTAAAAAGAAAAAAGAACAAAAAGAAATGTTGGCTATTATGATTTTTGGGGATTGGGTGATTGAGTCAACATTCGAGATATTTTGCTTTGAACAACCCACTGTACAATACAAACAATAGAAGAAAACAATAATAATTAATAAAACTAAACAACTCCTCTAGGACATATGGAGGAATCTTTAAAGCTTTCTTGGATATCGTTATTCTTTATATTATCCTAATTACATAGAGCCACCAATTATTGTTTTGTTTTTTTTATTAGACACATAATCTTGGTACCCTATATGTAGAAAACATTCTTTTAATTTAATCTAAATCTACCACGTTCCATAATCAAAATTAAAGATATATTTATGATCAAAGTTATGGATAATTGCATATAAAAGAGTAAAATCAAGTGTGTGTGTATATATACACTAAGTAAAATTTAACCCAAACAAAAATAATACAGTGTACATTTATCTTGAAGTGCAAAATAATAAAGGGATAAATAATGTTCATCCGTAGCGTATATGTGTGTGAAACATAAAAATGAGAAGCAAAGGATAAGGTAAAGATATACACCCTTTTTTGACGTTTGATAATAAAAAACTGAAAAAGGAAGCCAAGTGTCACAATAAAATTGGATAAAGTTTTATGATAAGATAGTAAATGATAAGATGTCATGTGTTAATGGATCCCAGCACCCACGGTTTCCCATAAATATAATCTCCACCAATTATTGATATTTTAACTTTAGCTAAACAATTATTAGTACAGTACTAACAACCTATTAATATTAGAGTATTCCCAGCCTGTTTTCTATCATATATTCATATATATCATATGATTACATTAAAAACATTATATTTTCTCAATCTTGTTTAATTAAATAATAATTTTTATACCTTAATCATTATATTTTCTTTCTCTTTCACTAACAACTAGTTTATGAAAATATTAAAAAATTATACAGTATATACAATACAACCTCAAATTTAACTTTCCCATATAAATTTTCTTTCTCCTCTACTCACAACCACTTATAACCATACCATATAATTTGCAAATCCCCCTCACAAAATTTTAAGAAATGGATTGAGAATGCTCTAAATCCACCCTATGGGAGATTACTTGTTGAGGTACTTCAAAACCGATTAAGAAAGCAATACACATAACTATAGTAGAGACTTTACTGTGTGTCTGGAAGGCGGAGAATAACAAGTTCTTCACAACCTAATGCCCGATTTGATAAATATTGTGAAGAGAATGAAGCAACTGTATTTTTACGGATAAGAAATCGTGCGAAAGCTTAATATATAGCAGAATTTTTGGTGTTATAGTGTTTTGTATTTCCACAATGTTTGAATGGTATTACTCATTAATGTCATGTTTTATGCTATTATTCTGACTATGACTGTTCAAAGGGTAAGACCCTACTCTTTTACCTAATACTTTACTCGGACCCTTTACCCTTTTAGGAAAAAATGTGGACCCGAGACCCTACCCTCTAAACAATAAAAGGGTCGGGTATAAATAAGGGTTTCAAGGGTCCAGCCCTTTACCCTTTAAAGTAGTAATCGCAGCTCATTTTCTGCATTTAATAGTTGCATATATAATATATATGACTTCAATATATAAATCCTAGAACAATTATACTTTCATTTAATAACACAGTAAACTCTAACTTCGAAAGTTTATCAGCCATTTGAACCGATGCAAATAATATTCGCATTCACAAATTTCATGTAGAGAACAATTCAGTGATTTTCATATATATATATATATATATATATATATATATATATATATATATATATATATTTGTATGTACATGTTTCCAATCAGAAGTATGGCCTTTAATTTTTATTTTTCTTAGTAGTTGGGATGAATCATATATAAAATACAAACATCTCATTAGTTCAGATTAATCATGAATCTGATGTATATCTAAAAACTAGTAAACGAGTAAAGGTTTGAAAAAGGGTCGGACCCTTGAAACCCTTTAAGAAAAAATTTAAATACCCTTTACCTGACCCTTATTATATATTCGGGTCTAATTAAGGGTTTTACGAGTCGGGTAAAAAGGTTTCAAGGGTCTAACCCTTATCTTGCTCACCCCTAATTCTGACATCTAACTGGTACTCGATTTTTAATAAATATGCTTATGAGATACAAATGGAAATAGAATGCATCACCATTTAAAAGCTAGTAAATTTTAAATAATAGTATAATTTTTAATTTTTATTAATTAATTAAACTTACTTAAACATACTATATTCTTACTCTTATAACTACACTTTATGTCCACAATACTACATATCACTCACTTTTCCACACACCTTGATGTGTACACAAAAAATATTTAATGCATAACATTTAACCGAGAAATGGTGGAGAGTATAGACCCCAACTCTCTAAGGCCGAGGGGTGCGCAGCGCTAGGAGTGGCGCGAGAATGCATGCGATAGCGCCCCGGGGCGCGAGAGCCACACCACCGGGGCGCGAAAGGGGCGCGAGAGGGGCGCGAGAGCGGAATCCGAGGCAGGCGCTGGGGAGGTTGCGCTCGTGAGAGAAGGTTGGGAAACGTGAATATAGCCGTTGGGGGTGTTTGGCCGTTGGAATAAAAAAAAAAAAAAAAATTTATTACTTAAATATACTCTATATATATCACATACATATTTACATATACATATTCACATACATAACACATATCACACCCAAAAGAATTCTCACACACCACACCCAAAACCGAAAATCGTCATATCTTCGAAGCCTTTTTTTAAAAACATGTCTGGAAATTGGTACCCAAACCTAGATTCGGATTACGGTTACGACGATTTATGGTCGGCACCGGAACAACCGATGTTTTATTCGGGGTCGCAACAATCAACCGGCTTTCAACCATCCAACATGCAACCGTCTCCTAACTTTGTAGTTCCGGAGACACAAGAACCAGAACCAGAAGGTGAAGCTGCGGGACAAAGAAGACGCGTCCACCGGAAAAAACAAGTTGCGGGGGAGGGTTCGGCTTCGACTGGAAGGGCGAAACGGAAAATCACTCCGTGGTCATCGGATGAGAAGGAAGCCCTGTGTCGGGCTTGGATAGCCATTTCTGAGGATCGGCGTTGCGGTAATTGTTTTAACGTTATTAAAAATGATTTTTAAAAAAAGTTAAATAAAAAAGTTAAAAGACTTACAAATTTATTTATGCATTTTGCAGCCGACTACCAAAAGAGCAAGGTCTTTTGGGCAAAGGTTAGGGAGACGTTCTATTCGCTCGTTGGGAGTACAGAGCGGAACCCCGATATGATTTCGGGTCGGTGGACCGAAATCAGAAAATTTGTCGGCTTGTTTACTAATCTGTTCAACAGGAACGCCGGTCGTATGAGACCAAGTGGCAGTGACGATTTGGCGGTCTATAATTTCACTGTCGAAGAGTGGAAGCAGGAGTGCCTGCGGAGGTATGGGACGGTGAAGACGTGGGACGGTGTAAAGGAGTGGGAGATGTTGAGAAGGTGTTCCAAGTGGGTTGAGCTGGTGACGCCGGACCTTGATGCGGAAGTAGGGCCGAAACGGACTAAAACTAGTTCGTCTGGAGCGTACAGCACTTCCGCCAGGTCGGATTGCCGGGTTGGATTCGACCTAAACGTTGCGGGGGAGGAAACGCCTTCACCGCCGAGGAGGCGGCCATTGGGAAGGGACGCCAGGGGGAAAAAACCGGCTGAGGGGGAAGCCGTAAACATCAACGATCTTATTGAATCCCTCAATAAATTCAACAAAACCTTGGAGGGGGTCTCTGTTGACAAAAAGGAAAAAAAAAGAATGAAAGATTTGGACTTCCTTGCAAGAGACTTCAGCCACCTAAATCCGGTCGACCAAATGCTGATGGAAAAACAAAAAGAACGTATCCGGAAGAGGTTGATCGAAGAAGACGAAGCCGAAGAATAAGAATAATGTTTTTTTTAGTACTTTAATTTTTTTTATATATTAATGTGTTTTTTTAATTAATGTGTGTTTGTTTAAATAATTACTTGTTTTTTTAATAATACGTTTTTTTAATACATTTATAAAAAAATAAAAAAATAAACCTCTCGCGCCCCCTCTCGCGCCCCCTCTCGCGCCCCTCCACACCATGCCCCGGGGCGCTATCACCATTACCAACACCCATCTTTTCAACTTTCTCTCTCTGCCACACGTCACAATATTATTGGATGGCGCCCCCTCTCGCGCCCCCTCTCGCGCCCCCCACACCCCTCAGCCTAATAACATGTAAATGTCACATCAGATTTTTTACTAACTGCATGACATGTGTGATAGAAAGTTTACCAGATCCTAAAATCATTCAAATATAACCCCAAATTTTGAATGTATTTCTCGGTCCTAAACTAGAGGTGGCGTCGTGACCAGGGACGGATTTATTCATGTGAGTACCGGGTCAAGCGAACCAGGTGTTTTTCGAACCGTAGTGGAGCATTTAATAGCGACTTTTTTAGCGAACCATGTGTTTCTGGGCTGAACCATATATATAATTCGTTTCAAATATATACATAAAACATATACTGGCTTAGTGGCAAGGCGTGCATTGTGTTTGAGTGCAGACCCGGGTTCGAGTCTCACACAAGACACAACCTTATTTTTTTTTGCCTTTTTCTTTTGTGCTCTATTACCCTTATAAACCTTTCTTAAAAACCCTAAACACCCCCAATTTCCCTCACTGTCTGTCTGTCCACCTCTACCGTAGAGAAAGAAACTCGCCGAGACGCCGACCACCTCACAGTCACACAGACAGACGCCGACCACCTCCAAATCTCCAATTCCATCTGTAGCTCCCACAAATTAAAAACCCTAAATCCACAATACACATCCTCCGGCCTCCGCGTTCGCCGACGGTGACGACTCCGACACTCACAGTCACACAGTCACACCAGAAACTCGCCGTCGCCGTCTCACCGATAGTCCGATACCCTCCGGCAGTCCGAAACTCGCCGTTGCCGTTTTCAAGAGCTGGTTAGATCAACCAAAAAAGCTCTTGAAAACTATCGACTTGAAGGTTTTGACTCTCTTTTAAAAGATGTTACATCTTTTTGTGACAAATATGAGATTGAAGTTGTTAACATGGAAGATGAGTATGTTGACCCAAAAAACCGAAGAAGAAAAACAAACATCACTAATCGTCACCATTATGTGGTTAATAATTTCAATACGGTTCTCGATATGCAAATTCAAGAGCTTGGAAATCGTTTTAATGAGGTAACCACGGATTTGCTTACGTTTATGAGTTCTTTGAGCCCGTGTCGTGATTTTCGCCCCTTTCATAAGCTAAACTTGCTAAAGTTGGCCGAGATGTATCCGTATGATTTTAGTTTTGATGAAAGAGACAAACTCATGTTTGAACTTGGCCACTACATTGCTAATGTGAAAGAAGATTCGAGGTTTGACAATCTTAAAGGGGTAAGTGATCTTGCAAAAATGATGGTGGAAACAAGAAAACACATTGATTATCCGTTGGTTTATCGTTTAATAAAATTGTCACTAGTTCTACCGGTTGCAACGGCTAGTGTTGAAAGAAGTTTTTCTTCAATGAAGCATGTGAAGACGGAACTACGTAATAGGATGGGTGACGGGTACATGAATGATTCTTGCATTTGCTACATTGAAAGAGAGTTTTTACTACAAGTTTCGATCGAAGATGTAATGCAACGCTTTCAAAAGATGAAAACTCGTAAAGAACAACTATAAGGTTAGTTTTTTTTTATTTCGAAAGATTATCGTTTTTAAGTCCCGTGTTTTTTTAGTTTCTAATGATGATGTTTTTTAGTTATTATATCGTTTTTTATTATATGATTAATCTTTCTTGACCCGAACCGTTAAACCAATCCGAATCGTCAACCCGACCCAATTTTTTTATACGCGTTCTTATATATTTAGAGCATCTTAAAATAGCGAACCAGATAAAAAAAAATTCTAAATCCGTCACTGGTCGTGACGGTGTTCACACCGCACCGACTAAGCCTCAGTTATAGGCTCCTTTTATGAGAGTTAAATATCATAAAGAGACAAAAACAATAAATTAAGACCATATGTATAAAGCATTTATTTCGTACTATTGACTTTTATGTAAGCAACGGATGTTAATATCCCACGTGTCGACAAACACAGCCTCAAACATACAATACACCCTTAAACGTGGTGCTCCTGCAATTTGATGTATCCATTAATTTTGTTATCTGAATATCTTGTTGGCAGTGACATTTGGGACATTTATTGCTCACATTTTGAAAAAAGAAAAAGAAAACTGTAAGCTACGTATTTTCTTTTTCTAACAAGCAAAGTATATGTTTTTTTTAAAGAATTTTGGTGATAATGTATTAAAGTGGTGTTATCCTTAACTAAGTGATTGTGCATGTTTAAATTATGTGAAGTGAAAGTGTGATGATTTTCGGAGTATAGTAAAAGCGTGTTGTTTGATGAACAAGCACACAATTGATAACAAGTAAACACAATAATGCAGTTATAATTTTTTATATTTTTTTGAGAATTTAAGTTGCACCGAGATGTCAGAGACTATCTTTTAATTAGCTAGACATTTTAATGATTCAATACAAGATTGCCAAACAACTCTAAGGGTATGTTTGGTTGGAGGTAATGGAATGAAGGAGAAATGGAATGGGAGAAGGAATAGAATTGACAAGGGAATGAAATGGATTATTACATTCCTTTGTCTTGTTTGGTTAATCTATAAGAATGAAATGAATTATTACTTTATGTTGTTTGGTATCCAAAAAAATTATATGAATGAAATAGAAATTATAAAAACACTCATGTCACAAAATTATTCTATTTTACCAAAAAAAAACTACATTGGCGACGGTGGTGGTAGCTCTGGTGACGAAAATGGTGGTGGCGATGGAGGTGGTGGTGGTGGCAGTCAGGCGGTAGGGGCGATGGTTGTGGTGGTGGCGGCGGTGGTGGTACCGGTGGTGCGGTGGCGGTGGTCAAGTAGTGGTAGCATTGGTAGTGATGGCGATGGTAGGGTGGCGGCAACGGTGGTGGCTGTCAGGTGGTGGTTGTCAGGCAGCGACAATGGTGGTGGCGATGATGGCCAAGCGGAGGCGATGACAATGGTTGCGTGGTTACCGCAACGATGGTGGCGGTGATGGTAATGCTGGTTGTAAGGTGGTGATGGCGGCGGCGGCGGTAGCGCCAGTGGTAAGGTGGTGGTGGTGGAGACGGTGTTGGTGGTGGCGGTCAGGTGGTGGTGGAGATGGTAGTGGTGGTGGTTGTTGTTGTTAAGTGGTGGAGTTGTTGAGAAAGTATGGCGAAGGAGGAATGAAATGAAAAAAAAGAAGGGGGGTGTGAAGAAATGGTTTTGATGGAATAAGATTTCATGTGTAATGGATGATTCTATTCCATTGAGCAACCAAACATCACATTTTTCATTCCCACGTAATGAATCATTTCATTCCTATTATCATTGCTGCATACCAAACGTTACCTAAACTTTTAAAGTTTGCTTATATTTAAATGTTTTTAAAAAAAAAATATGTAAAATAAACTTTATAAATAAAAATGGTGGGTGACTCGCGGCATGTATAAATAAAATAAGAAAACACATGAAAGATGATAGATATCTAGGGATAATGAATGATTGATTTGGTGTCATAAAACATGCATGCATACTCTCTTGTAGTCTTGGATATAAATTTAGATACCTAATCTTAACTAGTATGCACCAATCTTTCAAACATCATCATCATCGTACTCAGTATATCCCACCAATAGCAGAGCTATCGTAGGGTTTGAGGAGGGTAAGATGTAGACAGCCTTACCTCTACCCCGTAGGAATAGAGAGACTGCTTCCAGTGAGACCCCAGGCTCGAAAGTAGTTTTGCATCAAGCCTTGGACATAAGGCACTTAACACTCAACCATCGGCATGCCGGTAAATTGGTGCATGTACCTTGTCTTTCGGCTATCAACGCCACCACATGATGCCTGATTAACCTTCCATCACTTTTAACGTTATTTTTACGATATTAGTAAAATAACGTCAAAATTAGTGCAATTTCACTTTTGCCCACCCGAGGGTTCACACAGTTATATTAGTAAAATAACGTCAAAATTAGTGCAATCTTTCAAACATACAGTTATATTTTTATTCTATCTTAACTCGCATTTGAACTATCTTGATTGTGACTTCATTTATAGGGATTAATCATGAAACCTCCTAATAGATTCTACTCATTTCTCACATACAAACAAGATCAATAAACATATAGGCATGTCTTAATCTATCATGCCTTGTAATGAAACCAATTTGACCACTAAACTTATTAACGGGCTATGCTCATTTTAGTGAAGCCAACTAATGTCAACTTTAGAAACATGGCCCCGCATATCCACCTGCCAACCAAGTGCTAGATTTTACGTTTGTACTATAATAATCAAACAACGAATCTTGACAGCCAAACATGGAATTCTATATATCTTTTATCATTTTAATCACTCCTTCACGGGAAATATATCCTTATTTTACAATAAACATCATATAACTACGAAACGTGCGTGAGGTCTAGGAGGGTATCAGGCCGACTTAGGTACGATGTACACATTCTTAGCCTGCATTTATGCAAGAGATTCTTTCCAAGACTTGCACTAGACATGTTAACATGATCCTAGTTAGGGGTAAGCAAAAACATGAACCATCACCGAAAACCATAATGCTAACCAAGAATATTAACTAAAATTAACCATAACCAAACAAAATGATGATTATGCTTCACTGAGTCTGATTAACCGACCATTCAATTATAGTTACAGTTAATGTATGTTCTTGACCCGACTTTAACCGAGACCGAACCAAACCTTGTATATTTGCGTTTTTCCAAATTTTATCACTCTATTCCCATGCTTTATACCTCCATATTCCAACTTTGGACATAGATTTACGTTGCAACTATTTATGACATAGTCTTGAACACTATAACCAAGCTTGGAACTCACAAACTTCAGCTTCAAAACTTTACAATTGAGCTTGGAACAACATAATCGAGCCCTTTTCAGTTAAAATAAAATACACATTAAAAGATCAACCAATGCTTAATCGAAACCACACAAAAACCGACATTTAACCAACCATTCAGTTATGGTCCTATAACTCATGTTTATGTTTATGTTTAACCCCCCATAATCCAACCGAACCGACTTTGCACCCGCCTAATCCAACCATCCAAGTTGACACAACATACAAGGACTTCATATGCCAATTACTGAAACTACAAGCACCCAACAAAACTTAACACTTGTGGTTCATAGTATTTACTCATGATTTATGTATGTCCCAAATGGATCATGTTATTGTTAGCTACCTCTCTCTTTGGCTTTATATTATTCTCATTACTTTTCATCAAACTCTTCATTCAATCCAAATCCAAATCCAAATCCAAATCCAATTCCAATTTTATTAAACACCCACCAAACCCTAATCCCAAATCAACCAAACCCACCAATCTTTACACCCAATTCATCAATTTACGATCAACCTACTAATTATTATGACGAGAAGATGTTCTCATTGCAGTAATAACGGACACAATTCAAGAACTTGTCCGAATCGAGGTGTGAAGCTATTTGGGGTCCGGATAACTGATGGGTCGATCCGGAAGAGTGCGAGTATGGGTAACTTGAGTCACTATTCCGGATCCGGTAGCAGTAATTTGTTGAATGGGTTTTCCGGCGGCGGTGGTGGTGATCTTGATTCGCCCGGAGATACGCCGGATCATAACGCTGCCGGTGACGGGTACGGGTCGGAGGATTTTGTTGCCGGGTCGTCTTCGGGCCGTGAGAGGAAAAAAGGTTGGATCTTTGGTTATATCGATTATTATTATTATTATTATTATTATTATTATTATTATTATTATTATTATTATTATTATTCAATTTTGCGAAAACTTGGAGTTGATCATTTTGATTAGGGGGGTGCAGGGTTGGGTTTGGTTTGGTTTGGTTCGGTTATTAGCCATAACCGAAATCAAAACCAAAGTCGTTGGTTAATCTATTTTATTAACCAGTCGGTTTTTAGTTAATCGGTTCGGTTAGTTTGTTGGTTTTTTATTCGATTTATTTGGTCAGATTGTTTGTCTTGGTTCGGTTTATTCGGTTAGTTTGTCGGTTTCTGGTTCAGTTTATTCGGTTTAATTGTCGGTTTTCGATTCTGGCGGTTAATTTCGGTTAATAAAACCAAATTGGGGGTAAGATTTTTACTTGAAAGTATATGAAATGGAGGTTAAATATATGAAATGCATGAATTGGAGGTATAAAATCTAGAAGTATATGAAAATATGAATGGTTCGGTTCGGTTAATTTTGGTTAACCGAGGGGACAAAAAAACCGATAACCGTTTTCGGTTAATCGGTTTTCTGTTAATTTGGTTTTCGGTTTGGTTTGCTGCTCACCCCTAATTTTTTTATATTTTTTTAAAAATGAGTGTTAATTAATTATTTGAACTAGACTACTAGAGTGATCAAATTGGTGTCTTACCCACAAAAATGTGTATTGATGATTGAGACATAGGTAAGCATTATTCTCATAGCACCAATAAAGGTTATAATTATGAACTTGTATATGGTTATAATAAAGTTTTATGTTAAATCATTTAAAGTTATGCACACATTTGTATAACATTTTGTTTATTGCAATTATATGTTTTTTTTCAATAAACATGTAAAATGCAATTGGCATACAATTTATCTTTTAACTTGTTTGAGAAACTAGAATAATGACTAATATTTTTTTATGATGAGTTGATATAGAGGTGTAATGCTATTTGGTTTGCAGGTGTTCCATGGACCGAGGAAGAACATAGGATGTTTTTATTAGGTTTGCAAAAGCTTGGGAAAGGCGATTGGCGCGGGATTGCTAGAAACTATGTGATTACAAGAACACCAACTCAAGTTGCAAGTCATGCGCAAAAGTATTTCATAAGGCAAAGCAATATTTCTAGGAGAAAAAGACGGTCCAGTCTTTTTGATATTGTAGCTGATGATGTAAGTATAATTTGTTGGGCTAGCGGGTCAAAATGGGCGGTTTGAACCCGGTTGAATTGACCCTCCTTCAAAACCCGGTTCCAACCCGACTTGGTTTGTCCCGGTTTTGACTTTTGTTGACCAACCCGAATTGGTTAAAATCGGTCAAGCTCAATCTTTTCTCCCTCAAAAACTGGTTCCAACCAGACCCGGTTTGGCCAGAACCCGGGTTTTGACTAATATTGACCAACCCGGACCGGGTTGGGCCCAAAACCCTATTTATGTGCCTCAAAGTTTCAAAATGACATATATTCTTGTATCTAAATCTTTTGTTTAACCCGTTTGAGACCCAAATAATTAATTCACAAGCAATTTGGTTGAAATGGGCTATTGGGCTGTAATTACTAATTAGGGTTTGCTTATGATTTTGAGAATTTAAATACATCAAGATTTAAATTAATTTATTTTTAAATATTTTTTGTTTATTGAATTTGTGTAGTCTCCAGACACTAATATGGTGCCTACTCATGGCGAGACCCTGTCACAACCCGAGATTCAATCTATAAACAACCCGTTAACCATACCGACACTCGAAGAGGAAGAAGATGAAGGCGAGTCAATGGACTCTGCAAATTCAAACACGGTTGACTTTTATGTTGACCCGGCACCCGCTCCTGCACCTGCAAATTTTGAGGGTCCACAATGCATGTATCCGGTTATGTTTCCCGCATACATGCCTCCACTCATACCAGTCACAATCCCCTACTGGCCCGGACCAGGGTCGGTCCAAGACCAACCCACATCGGTCAAAACCGAGTCTCACGAAGTTCTTAAACCAACTGCGGTTCATTCAAAGAGCCCGATCAATGTGGATGACCTTGTTGGCATGTCAAAGTTGACTTTAGGAGAGTCAATCGGTGACGGTGCACCGGCTTCATTGAAACTGGTTGGAGGGCTGGCCCGGCAATCTGCATTTCACGCGAGTAATCCGGGCCCACAAAGTTCAACTATTGATTCGAAGCATAATTCTATTCATGCTGTTTAGATGGTAAACAAGGTTTCAGTTTGTTTTTGTTTAATAGTATGTTATAGGATTTAGCCATGTTTGTAATGTTTTATCAGATCAGAAAATACCATGTATACAATGATGTTAACTTTATGCCTGTTTTGTGGGTTATTTTTTACTTTAATGTTGGTAAATAGTAAATAAAGTAAGTTGTGATATACTAACTAGCACTAGCATAGTTTTCATCTACTTGATTTAGTTTAAGGTTAAAACATGTGTGCCTGAAACCCAAAATGCGAATCTAGTCGTTAAAAGGGTCTCAAATTGTCATTTCGTTTTAGGCTTTCAACTTTCAAGAAGATTGAGACGTGAACACATTATCGGTTATAAGTATAAAACAGAAATTAATGATGAAAATTAATTTAGGCGAGACAACGAGCGAGTTATCTTTAGCTTAAACTCAAAACATAAAAGATTATAGGGACTCCAATGTGAATGTTCTTACCAAGTCATGAAAGAGTTACTAACCAAAAAAAAAAGTCCTGCTTGATGAGTTGAAGTACAAGCAATCTCTAGATCTGTTAAAACTTAAAAAGGCAATAGCCACAGCCACAGGTAACCCAAAAAAAGACTATTGATAGCTGGCTTATTAATTAATTTATATCTAATTGACGTGATTAATGATTATTACTTGACTTTTTATTTATATTTCTTCTTTTTATTGAAAGTATCATTACTTCTTTTCTCTCATAACCTTAATATATATTATTTATATAAATAAAAATATATGAAATTTTATTAAGGAAAGAAACTAGAAATTTGATCACATGCAAAGTTGCATTCTTCTATAAATAAAATAAAAATGATAAATTATGTATCTATGATTTATATTAGGATAACAAAATATACGATAGAAAGATAAAGATTTTTATTAAAATTTTTGTTAATGTAAATTACGCTTTTCAAATACAACACCTTTGGATTCTTGTTCTATTAAGGGCATTCACTTTAGTGTACACAATATCCTTGAGCAATGCATAAACATATGGTCATTGGCTTACTCAATATGCATCAAAAGTAAGTTTATTATAATAACACTAAGCAAGCAATGCCAGGATAACATATGATCTGTAAGCTTCAAATGCTAGATTTGAGATCTTCAGAGAACAAGACTGACTTCCAAGCTGGATTCCTGGGTAGAAAAGTGTCCTGAATATACACAAAATACCAAAAACCAAACGTTATTCGATTTCAGCGAGTTATGAATATAAGACCTACAAATGTAATTTTTAAACGACTTAGGTTTGCTATTCAAAAGGGGCTGTCGTCACAGCAGCTTGTTGCCCGTTAGCTTTCGATGTAAACACTATTCGTTTAAATGAAATTCGATCAAAAAGTATGAATAACTTTAAACACAATAATATTCAATCAAAGAGACCCTTTATCAATTAGCAGTTGGTTCTTCTTAATCTTTATCTGTGATTCTTATCCATAAATGGCAAATTCAGGAGATTCACAAATGTAGTCACCCAAATAAACAGCACAAATCACTAGAAACTGCATTTAATAATCCAAACTACGATCCATTGGCTGATAATAATTCCTATTGACAATTTAGTTGCTGATATTACTAACTTTCACTTTCGTTTCTAAGGGCAATCCTAGTAGCATAATAATTATAAATTTACAATCGCTTTACATTTTATTTCCACTCGATTTTCGCTTGTATGCTTCCCGATTTAGTTTATAATCATCATTGTAAGCGATATCGAGTCAAAATCAAGTGTAAATCAATGACGATTATGCTACCAGGATTGCCTTTGGTAATAATGAAAAATGAAAGTTCAGACTGCCAGAATCCAAATTGATAGTATGGATTATTATCGGCCAACAGTCATGGTTTAGAATTTTGGATTATTAAAATCCAATTTTCCCAAATCACTCGAGTAAACCTCTATATGAAGTTGCATTATACCAACATCGTTCATATGATCGTAACAATCGCAGAATTTAGAATGCAAATTGTAGGGGTGAGCAATAACCACCGTTAAGCGTTAACTAAAACCAAACCGAAATTAACCAAGAAATGAACTAACCGTAAATTGGTTATCGGTTTTTTTGTACCCTATGTTAACAGAAATCAACTGAATGGAACCGAACCATTCATATTTTCATACATTTCTAGATTTTATACCTCCATTTCATGTACTTTTAAGCAAAAAAAAAAAAAGCCCAATTTCAGTTTTGGTTATTAACCAAAATTAACCAACATCCCGACAAACTAACTAACCGAATAAACTAAACCGATCAACCGAAAACCGATTGGTTAAAACAATAGATTAACCAAGGATTTTGGTTTCAGTTTAGGCTTATGCTAATAACCGAACCGAGCACACCCCTGCAATGCACAGGCAAAATAATTTCTGACCTAAGATTCAAATGTTGAGAAAAAGTAAAAAACCTGTTTTCACCCTAAAACCCGACCTAGTGCTTAGGAGCACTTTTCGCCAATGCTGAATACTAGGGGTGCAAACGAGCCGAGCCGTTTGCAAGCGACCGAAGCTCCAATCGATAAAAAAGCTCGAAACGATACAAGCTTTTCTGAGCCTGGGCCTCAAATAAACCTCGTTAAGTTATCGAGCCTGAGCCTCAAATAAACCTCGTTAAGTTATCGAGCCCGAGCTCGAGCCTTGTATGGGAAGCTTGTTTAGCCTCCTCAAGCCTTATCGAGCTTTGTGTATTTTTAAGTTTTACCATTTTGAACTTCTATGCATTATTTTCACAAATCCTAGCTTGAGCTGAGATTTGGCTCATTTAAGGTAGTACACAAGCTCAAGCTGAACTTAGGCTTGTTTATGGTTTTTCTCAAACTATATAAAAATACTTAAAAAAAAAATTACTATGCATTAACTTAACACATACAAGCTCGAGCCGAGCTTTGGCTCGTTTAAGGTACTTAACGAGCTCAGGCTGAGTTGAGGCTTGCTTATGGTTTTTCTCAAAATATATAAAAATACTAAAAAAATATATATTAATTTGAAGGAACAGAGCTTACAGATAATAACAATCGCAGAATTTAGGATGTAATTTGTAGGGGTGAGCAATAACCAGACCGTTAACTAAAACTGAACCGAAATTAATCAAGAAACGAACTAACCGAAAATTAGTTATCGGTTTTTTTGTACCCTCTGTTAACTGAAATTAACTGAACGGTACCGAACCAGTTATATTTTCATATATTTCTAGATTTTATACCTCCATTTCATGTATTTTTAAGCAAAAATTTTATCCCAATTTCGGTTTTGGTTACTAACCAAAACTAACCAAACCATAAGCCCGACAAACTAACCGAATAAACTGAACCGATCAACTGAAAACCGATTGGTTAATAAAATAGATTAACCAACGACTTCGATTTCGGTTTCGGTTTGAAAACTAAAAAAACCGAACAGCGCACACCCGTATAACGCACAGGAAAAATAATTTCATGTCTAATTCATACAATGATACAAAATAAATAAATAATCCTAAAAAAATGAATGTAAAAAATAGAATAAAGCAGAGCTTACAGAGATGTAAGAGCAAGTGGGTATAACAAATAAGGAATTAGTTTGAGCGTGATTAAAGGCGGCAACAGCGAGATGTGAAGCTAACCCAAGACCTCTTTTGCTTGATGGAACGAAGGTGTGAGTTATATCCATCACTTTATTATTATTATTATTATTATTATTATTATTATTATTATTATTATTATTAGTAGTAGTAGTATTTATTAACTCGTACTCTAAGTACGCCTTCTTGTCTTCTGTTTCAAATCTTTTTTGTTTCTCGTTCCATATTATTTTTTGTCGCCGCCGTTGCTCCGCCGCTGCCCGTCGCCATTTCGTTCTTTCCGCCGGATTGTTGTGGTCAGACGCAAGGAATAATGTTTTTCTTCATCTATTTTGGACTTGCAAGCAGGGGTTCTTCGTGTTCGTTTTTTGGGTTTCGGGTTTTCGGTTTCTTCGAGTTTTAAAGTTTTAAATCTTGACCCGATATTCAACCCAAATCTCTCATGGGTTTTTCGGGTTCGGGTTTTTTCGAGTTGGGTTAATCGGGTTTCGAGTTTCCTAGAAAAAAAAAAGTAAGAAACAAAAAAAATTAAAAAACTAAAATGCTAAAATTAAAACATATTTTGATTTTCTTATAACGCAAATAATAATAAACCAACATAACTTGATAAAACAATTCAAAAGAACAGTAAAATCATATTCAATCAGACGTGATTTGGTTGTTCAATTACAGTTGCTATTAGTAATAAACGGAAAACGTAAATTAATAATAACCAATCGATTCATAACAGTTAGAATTACATCAGTTGATTAGAGCCAAATTCTAATAAGTTTAGTAGCTAAGAGCCTAAGAGATAGCCTATTATACCTAAAAATATATTTAGTTTCAAAACTAAAAGTTTATTCGGGTGTTTTGGGTTGACCCGAAACTTATAAATCAAACCCAAGAACCAACCTGAATTACTTCGGTTCGGGTTCGGGTTAGGGTTAGTGTTTACTTGAGTTCAGGTTAGTTCGGGTTCGGGTAAAAGTGAGAGCCCTACTTGCAAGTATTTTTTTTTCTTTTATAAGAAAATATAATGAATTAGTATAAAACTGAAAAGTGATGATTATATCTAAATATAAGCTAAATGAGCAACAAGTTTTGATGCTACCCATTTTGAATTGCAAAGCCTAATTTTTTAAAAAGTATATTGGCTGATCTTTGGGATAGAATATTACTATGCATGATTCGTTAAACTCGGCTAAGTAACTCCAAAGTTTCAGGCATGAGGAACCTAAAAACATCAAAAACAAGCGAAAGAAAATACATGTTAATTGTCAAGACACGCTTTCTCACACTACACAATCAAGCTCGAGCCAAGCTTTGACTTATTTAAAGTACTACACGAGCTTGAGCTGAGCTTAAGCACGCTTAAGGTTTTTATCATTATATATAACAATAATTCACAATGTATATAAATTACTTAATACTTAATAAACAATATACGAGGCAAGCACAAGCTCTAAAAAAACAACTCACGTGTCGAGCTCGAGTTTTCAAAGATTAAATCGAAGCAGGATGAGCTCGAGCCTAGTCGAATTTTGTCTCATCTTGGCTGTTAACACCTCTAAAACTTAGAATATTAAAGCTAAAAGAAAATTATATAGATTTGTCATATACACTCTGCAGCTTAGTTATGCCTTATAGGTTGTACATGCTGCTTCTTATGTTTCTTACTTTATCTTTATTTCCATCCTTTTTTACGTCTGCCATTTCCTCTCAGTGGCCTAGGAGTTCGCTTTACGGTCCACAAACGATCATCGATATCATAGAGAAAAATAACCATATCATGCACACCTTGTAGCGTAACAAGGTGAAATATAAAATAAACTCCCCTTTTTAAACCATGATTTTGCGTTGATAAAAATGTGCAAAGTCAACCGGAAGGAGACCTTCGTTTATATTAGAAATAAATTCAGTTATACCATCTACCAACACGTGTCTTAAGTTACCAGTCCAGTGTGCCTGATGAACCCATACAAAACACCTTGAATTTGAATCTCATCTAGATCAAATGCAACTATATATCGCTCACTACACCAATATGCCCCTCTCCATTCTTGAAATTCAGCAGGGAATGGTTGTACCACTTGTTTGATGATATCACGTTTATTATACATTAATCCCGTGTATATTTTATTTATTATTTTATTAGTTTTGTTCCTTTTCTCGTAAGATTTGTATACTACTAACTTATTTGAATGTTTTAGGTTTTGGGTTTAAATTCCGGTGAAAAGAGGGCGAAAAAATGAGCAAAAACAAGCCGAACTGGAGAACCGGAACGAACCGGACCAGACCAGAAGAGAACCGGACCGGCTAGGCCGACCGGCCCCCTCCCAGCCACGCCAGAGCGCTGCGCGGCCAGGGTGGCCAGGCCCGGCGCGGCGGCCCTATGGTCAGCCCAACTTCCAGAATCTTCCGTGTGTTAGCCGACTTAATGTATTTTTGGACACCTGTTGCCTATATAAAGACCCCTAAACTCACCCTTAATCATACCTTGAAGTCCAGACGAATTTGGTGAGTTCCGAGGCGTCCGCGGCGAGTTTCCGGCAGCTTTGGAGTCGAGGAATCAGCCGGCGAAGTACTTATCGATCAAAGACGAAGACTCCGGGTTTTATCACCTTTATTCTTCCGTTCTTATTTATTTTCGCCATGATTTCGTCTATTATTGTTTTGTTTGTTTTTGAGATGCTAGGCTAAACGTTATAGACTGTCTAGGCTTATGATGAACCTACTTTGACGTTTTGTTTTGATTTGGGATTTATTTGCTTCATGGTTTTTATGGTTTAGTAAAAGGTTTACTTATATTAAATTGATGTGTATCGATATTTAGGATTGTTTGATTAATTGTTATTATTCCATAGTTGCCTTGATTATTGTTTGCCATTATGATAGGTTGCTATTAGGTCAATTTCTTTGTGTTTTTGATTATTTTGTGATTGATTTCGAATAAGATCATAGGAATAATATTATTTAATTAAATAAACCTAAGTGTGCTGCTAACCTAAATAGCTGTAAGGTGCTAGGTTATCGATAGATTTTTATTATTTGATCTTGCTAGATTTAGTTCTTCGTAAGGAGTCCGTCTAGGTTTGATTATTTAATTATTGTCTATTGAATCGATTCGATATATTAAACTGCCTTTGATTTCCACGCTGTAAGGTAGGATTTCGTATAAAGGAACTAAATTATAAACAATTGGGTGACCGTAAGCGAACTTGATTTTCAATACTAGTGTGCGTTAAAACTTGTTAGAAATCCATAGGTTTTCTCTTGAGAAGGGTCAGGGGTCCTATTTGGGTTTCCTTTTAAGTGTCTATTTTATGATCCCAGTCCATAACTAAATATTTTCCCGAGACAATTCATTACCGAACTTTAGGGGAGTCTAGCCTAGGTAGTTTTCTCATCATCATCTTATTTTCATAACAAACTTTGTTTTCGTTTAAGTTGTTTTCTTAATTAGTTTTTAATAATAGTATTAAATTAGTATTTTAAATAAAAACCCCCAAAACAAATATAAATAATAAGTCTTGTTTTGTAGTTGAGTCTAATTTAGCTAGTTAACGTAATTAAAAGAGTCTCGTGGGTTCGATATTCGGACTTACTTAGCTGTACTAGATTCGATCGGTTCATTTGCGGTTAGTAGTTTAGTTAAGTTTAAGAGTCTAGAATTTATTACTTAGTGTCTAGATTAGCGTAATTTTAGTTAATAATATTAAACTACTTTTAGCACATCATTTGACGTGTTCTTATATGACATTAAGGTCTGCAAGATCTCTAGTTTGGTAGATCGACACATCATTTTTCACAGAAGAAAATACAATTCAGCAACCAAACTCTGTCAGCACGATTACCATCCCACGGCGATGGTCAAAATCTACATCAATAAAGTTACCAATTTGAATAGTAAAGGCGATTGGTGGATGACGGTGAGGCCCGACAAAATACTGATTGCTAAAGAAATGGCATTGCACCACAATGTCTCGAATAATGATATAACAAAATGCTAGGATGTAGTGCCACGGGTTGAATGGATCAACTGTCAATCGCGTGCAAAGAGGGTGGGTCGATGTTTCTTTCAAATAATACACATGGGATGTTTCTTTCATCAAACCAAACAAATTTAATAAATTGTTAACCGAACCGTTGAACACCTTTAGGAGGGCAAAAAACTAGTTAACTGAACCAACCTGAAAACCGAATCGTAACTGAACCGGTTTGAAACTGATTTTACCAAAACCGGTTTTGAACCGCTATAAATCTAATTTTTTTGACCGGTTTGGAGTTTTAAGTTATAACTGGTTTAAAATCCAACTTTTAAGAACCGCTTAGATAAAAACCGGTTTAACCCGATTATAAACTGGTTTGTCTATATGTGCGTTGCAAATTTCATTATTAGCTTACATGTGTATAGATATATCCATTTAATGCATGTTTTTTTTTTGAAATTTGTAAATCAATTAATTTTAAAGATTATTATATCAGCAGAATTTCGAAAGTCGTTTAATATATACTTTCTGCAAATAATATCCATTTATTGCTCACATTGATTTAATGTACAAACGGAAAGTCATTTGACTCGTTTCTGCCAATAAATGTACAATTGTCATGCAATTTATTACTCTGCTTTTGTTTTTCGAATTCACTACTCAACCGATTCAAGACTAACCTGTTTAGAACTAGACTGAACCAGATTTATCAGTTTCCAGGGCTTCAAATCGGTTCAGTTTCTAACTGGTATTGTATAAAACTGGTTTTGACTACGTTGGCAAGAAACCGAGTTCATCTAGAGTTCATGTAGGTAGGCTTATGAAGAATGGGATTTAGTTGATTTATGTCATATGAGATTATTAAAAGGTTGTGTTTTGTTTAAATTATGGTTTGGCAGTTCTAGTCATTAAAACTATTTATATATTTTATTAGATTTCAACTAGTTTATTGTCAAATATTTTATAATGGACATTGGCGTAGCATTTGATAGAAAACAGATGGTTTTGAACAATGAATAAAGATTGTAAATGTTCTTGCATACATTCTAATTGGCTTGTTGTGTTGGGAAAAACGACTCCTAGCCACGAATGGTAAACAAGAATTACGGAATTAATCTTCGTGTGGCTAAACTTTTTCCCGACCCGAATGAACCAATGAGGATACAAACAAAATAGGGCAATATAAAAGTAAATAGGGGACACAAAAATTTTAGCGTGGAAAACCTCTCAAGGCGAGAGTAAAAACCACGGGACTACTCAAATCTCTTGTACCACTGTCTCGGCGCTTGCTTCAACCCATAAAGACTATTCTAAAGTTTACAAACATAATCTTCTTTACCCTTAACCTGAAAACCTTCAGGTTGCTCCATATAGATTTCTTTATCCAGATCTGTAACATCCCGAAATTTCCAAAATAATATCAATTATATTACCTAATAATAGAGGGAAAGTTTACTCGGGTTATCAGGAAATAAATAAAAGAATAGGAGTTGGTATGGGTCGGGCTAGCGTCGGGTAATGGATGTGGGTTATGGACTTGGATTAATAGAGATGGGTTAAATGAGAATGGGCCTTAGGTCCATGGGATTTCAGGGATATAAATACCCTAACACCCCAAAATATCTTCATTTCTATCATTATCCAAACACACACACACACACACACACACACACACGCCACAACTTCGCCGGCCGAGCCAAGGGAAGAATCGGGCAGGTCCGAGAGAGGGCGATTAGTGTGCTAGCAAGTTAAACGAGATCCAAACAAGCTCAAAAAGGTATGATTTTTGATCTTTGAGGTTTAAAGATCCAAGCTTTTTAGTGTATAAGCGACCAAAAATGGTCGGGAAGCGTAGTGGGTGATATTGAACCATAGCAAGGGTGTTAAAATCGCTCAAAATGCTGAAAAGAAACCGAACAGCGGCTGTCTGGGCAACTTCGCCTTCATCTGGGCAACTTCGCCTTCAAAGCGACGAACTTCGCCTGCAAGCTAAGTTCGCCTGATGAACTTCGCCTGCAAGCTAAGTTCGCCTGATGACAACTTCGCCTGAAGCCAAGTTCGCCTGATGACAACTTCGCCTGAAGCCAAGTTCGCCTGATGACAACTTCGCCTGAAGCCAAGTTCGCCTGATGGCAACTTCGCTGTAAAGCTAAGTTCGCCTAGCTGGTAACTTCGCCTAAAGCTAAGTTCGCCTAAGGTTAACTTCGCCTAAAGTCAAGTTCGATTAGAAAATAAATTAAAAATCTAATGAAAAATGTGTTAAGACAGTTAATGCACAGCTCGACCCCAGCCAGGGGCTCTGCCCCTTGGACCCTGCTAGGGGCTGCCGCCCCTAGACCCCGCTGCCAGGGGCGCTGCCCCCGGACCCCCGTTCGTTGTGGGTCATATAAAGATAGAAATACATTATGAGAAGTGATAGTTAATTGATACGTATACTTGTTATACAGTCAGCCGTGCACAACTGAAGAAGGGGATTACGATTAACGGTGAACGTAACCGTGTTCAGGTGAGTTTCTAGCCCCATTCCTTGTTATGTTTTCGGGGCTGTGTGCATACTCAATGTGATAGTTAAAACACTTATCCTAAGAGATAAGTGTATGCCTTATGTGGATAATGTGAAATGTATGAATGATTGCTTGATGGTACGTGAACGATCTTCGGATATTGCACGTACTGTCAGGTTGTAACGCTATGTATAAGGTAAGTATGTTAGGTATGTTTATGTGTATGAACATGATGGAGATAATAGAAGAAAGAAATGATAATGTATGGTTGTATGGTTACGAAAAGGGTACCGAGCCCTACTAGAACTCGAGGTATGATGTATGGTTGTATGGTAACGAAGAGGGAATCGAACCCTACTAATATTTGGGAACTAGGGAACCGAACCATACCAATATCCGAGAAAAGAGGTGTATGCCGTGTATGACATATGTGATAGATACGATTGATTGTCTGACGGTACGTGAATGATCTTCGGATATTGCACGTACTGTCAGGATATAAATAAAGATAATAATATTGCATGTAATGTAAGGATGATGTATGAACATTATGAATGAAAGCTTGTCGGTACGTGAACGATCTTCGGATATTGCACGTATCGTCAAGGGAAGTGATTAGCTCCTTACATGGATATTAAATAATAACGTATAGATAGTGTTCCTTTTATGGAAAGTACAATGTTCCTTTTATGGAAAGTATGGTGTTCCTTTTATGGATAGTATAGTGTTCCTTTTATGGAAAGTATAGTGTTCCTTCTATGGAAAGTATAGTGTTCCTTCTATGGAAAGTATAGTGTTCCTTCTATGGATAGTAAAGTGTTCCTTCTATGGAAAGTATACAGAGTGTTCCTCCTATGGAAATTATATATAGTATGGTAATGGTAATGGTTCTTTTAATAGATATTACGTGACGATCCTCTTATGGATATTTATACGAGGTTAAGATAGTAATATGTGTCTTCGGATACGGGAAGAAATATATGGGAATAAATTGTATGTATGGTAGCAAGTATGTAGGTAGAACAGAAGGGCAACTAGTGAAGTATGGATATGTATCTACAGATATGTATGTATGTGTATGTATTGTATGGCATTCGATTAACTAGAACTCACTCAGCGTAGCTGACTTTTAGTATGCACGCAGGTGAGCTGATTACAGAGCTAGCATGAGGATGACACACGGCATAGATTGAAAGGCTGGCATCTGAAGAAAGAAGTAAAGATGTTTTAAAAATAAAGTTTTGTGTTATGGTATCAAAGAAAAGATTTAATGTTTTGTAACAAATGATTGATGTTTTATATTCCGCGAAAAGTTTTAATAAACTCTGATTTGAAGAACTGTGTTTATGAGTAAATCCGACACGAAAGTAGGGCCACCGGGTTCAGGGCCTTACAAGATCACCATGAAGGAATGCTGTCTTGACATCCATTTGCTCAACATCAAGATCAAGACTAGCAGCTAAACCAAGAATCACTCTAATGGAACTCATCTTCACAACTGGAGAAAAAATCTCATCAAAATCAATACCCTTTCTTTGACTGAACCCTTTGACCACCAACCTTGCCTTGTACCTAGGCCGTGAGGTATGTTCTTCGGTCTTCAATTTGTAGACCCACTTGTTCTTTAAAGCTCTTTTGCCCTTAGGCAACTTCACCAACTCAAAGGTATTGTTCTCATACAAGGAATCCATCTCATCTTGCATGGCTTCAACCCACTCTCTCTTATACTTATCTTCCATGGCCTCTTTGTAATACTCGGGCTCTCCCCCATCAGCGAGTAAAACGTACTCACCAGTCGAATAACGAGTAGAAGGTTGACGGTCTCTGGTAGACCGCCTGAGTGGGACAAATGCAGGCATATCTACTAGTAATTCAGGATAAATATCCTCATCCAAATCTGCCTGCTCTTGATTATCAACATTATCGGTACCATGTTGTTCGTCATTCTGAATATCATCTTCGTGATGTAGCTCAGATTACTGAGCAGGAATAGGTTCCAAATCAATGAGATCATCAGTGTACTGAGGAACTACCTGTGTCTTCTCTATATCTTTCAAACTCTCATCTTTCACAAACACAACATCACGACTTCTTACAAGCTTTTTTGAAACCGGATCATATAGCCTGTATCCAAACTCATCTTGCCCATAACCAAGGAATATACACTGTCTGGACTTTACATCAAGCTTTGATCTTTCATCTTTGGGAATATGCACAAATGCTTTGCATCCAAAGACCCGCAAATGACGATATGAGACATCTTTGCCACTCCAAACCCTGTCTGGAACATCATTATGCAAAGGAATACAAGGAGTAAGATTAATAACATGTACCGCTGTATTTAAAGCTTCTCCCCAAAAGGAATTAGACAACCCTGCATGTGAGAGCAAACACTTAAACCTTTCAACCAACATTCTGTTCATCCGTTCTGCTAAACCATTCAACTGTGGTGTCTTTGGAGGTGGCCTTTGGTGTCGAATACCTTTCTCTCTACAATAAGCATTGAAAGGACCAATATATTCACCTCCATTGTCTGTTCGAATACACTTGAGCTTCTTCCCAGTTTGTCTCTCAACTAAGGCATGAAATTGCTTAAACACATCAAATACTTGATTTTTAGACTTCAAAGTATAAACCCATACCTTCCTCGAATGATCATCAATAAATGTGACAAAATATAAGCAACCCCTATTCTAGTCTTCATAGGACCACATACGTCTGAATGCACCAAGTCGAGTATACTTTCTTTTCTACGAGGCGGATGACTATGAAATGAAACTCTCTTTTGCTTACCATTCATAAAATGAGAACACTTCTTCAAATGAACATCTTTCACACCGGACAAGGCATCTTTCTTCAATAAAATAGACATCCCTTTTTCACTCATATGGGCAAGTCTCTTATGCCACATATCGGTTACATCAGAACTCGTCAACGAATGAACCGAGTCCCTGGAAATCTTTGGATGTGCCATGTAAAACGTTGAAGTTCTTTCACCTCTTGCCACGATTAACGAACCACGAGTGAGTTTCCAAATTCCACCACCAAAAGTACTGTGAAAATCATCATCATCTAATGTGCCTGCGGAGATCAAACTAAGTCTAATATCGGGACATGTTTTACATTGTGTAAAACCAACTCCATCCCGGTATCAAACTTCAAGCAAACATCCCCAACACCAACGATCTTTGATAGCCCATTATTACCCATCTTGACATTCCCAAAATCACCAGGAGTATAAGATGAATAAAAATCCCATTGTGATGTCACATGACAAGTAGCACCACTGTCAACAACCCAACTCGAATCATCACGTGCAATGTTCACCCTATCATAATCACAACAAATATGAAATTCTTTGGTGGCAGTGTTAATTTCAGAAGTAGCTTCATCACCGTCATCTTTTTTGTGGTTGTTCTTTTTATTGTTGTAATTAGCCTTCTTGTTCTCCTTTTTCAATTGCCTACAGAATTTTACTGTGTGCCCTTTTCTACCACAATGATAGCACTCAAATTCTTCAAACTTCCCTTTGGACTTACTGCGGTGCTTTGCTCTATTACTCGGACCTCTACTATGGCTTCTCCCCTACTTTCAGTAACTAAGGCATCTGAATGTGAAGAGGAACCTTGTGACTTTCTTTTCATCTCTTCATTTATAATACTACCTTTAGCCAATTCCATAGTAATAATACCGTTTGCGGCGGAGTTGGACAACAACGCCTAAAAGTCTCCCAAGAATCCGGTAACGTACCAAGAAGCCATAAACCTTGTATCTCGTCTACAAACTTAATACCCATACCTGCAAGCTGATTAATAACACCCTGAAAAGCATTCAAATGATCAGTAACAGGCGTACCGTCATGGTACTTCAAGTTTATCAACTGTTTAATCAAGAACAACTTATTGTTCCCGGTCTTCCGAGCATACAACTCTTCAAGCTTGGTTCATAAAGTACGAGCATGAATCTCCCCACTAATATGGTTCAAAACATTGTCGTCAACCCACTGTCGAATATACCCACAAACCTTTCTATGCAAAATATTCCACTCTTCAACAGTTTTATCTTCAGGTTTATCGGTAGTGAACACAGGCAAATAATAATCCTTCACATAAAGAAGGTCTTCCATCTTACCTTTCCAAACATGATAATTAGAACCATTCAAATTCACCATCCTACTTGTATTCTCTTCCATCGTTCAAACAACTCTTTAACCCAAGAACAAGAGCCGAAGCTCTGATACCACTCTGTTGGGAAAAACGACCACCTAGCCACGAACGGTAAACAAGAATTGCGGAATTAATCTTCGTTTGGCTAAACTTTTTCCCGACCCGAATGAACCAATGAGGATGCAAACAAAATAGGGCATTATAAAAGTAAATAGGGGACACAAAAATTTTAGCGTGGAAAACCTCTCAAGGCGAGAGTAAAAACCACGGGACTACTAGAGCCGCTTCAAATCCACTACATTAATAATGAGCAATACAAAGTCTTTTTTAGGTAAAACTAGGGGCATACAAAAATTATCATATACTTGGTACAAACTAACTTCAAGTATATGGAACCAAATACAAAAGAGTAAACGAGTAAGAGGAATCACCAACGAGAAACAACCGGTCTCTGGAACGTCTCTTATCTTCACCAAACACCAAAAGAATGAATGGAGCACAAAAAACAACCTTTCTCTTCGTAACAGCTAGTCGGCAGAACCACCCATGTCTTCCAATATTCTTTTGTATATATATTTATATAGATATGTATGTCGGCTAAACATGTATGCACCAAAAAAATAGAAAAACCCCTTTTCTTTCTTGAGCCTTACGTGGGGCTGAAGCACACAAGCCCAAAAAAATAAACCAAACTTTGGTTTTATTTCTTTTCATCCGTGAAGCAACAACAAAAATATATATATATATTTTTTCTTTTACTTTTATTACTAAATAATAATAATAGTAATAGCCCATGTAATATATAATTGTTGGGTTTTCTCATAGGCAAAAAATACCCCAACACGTTGTTCATAATTGTGATTGAATTTTTATAAGAATTTTGATCATTACCGTTTAAGTATATTATATGTAAAGTACGAAAACATAAAAAAAGTTGAAAATTACCATATAACTAAACAATTACTTTTTTGGCTTTTGGGAATGATGCCCGAGGGAACTTCTAAACATGGTTTCGCTTTTTAATCCCTTTTACCTCGTGACTTCACTAACATATGTGAATTGGTGTTGGATTTCTTCATTATGGAAAACAGTATAAGCGGGTGGATACAGTTTGGGAATGGATTAAGGATTCTGGAGGGATTGATGATGGTTTCCAAGTCGTGGATAAAATGAATTGAGTGTTAGTAATCTTGTATGAAAATCTGAAACAAGAAAAAATAAAGAATAAACGGTAATAGTGAACCGGGCTTGTGTTTGACACAATTCCCTTAAACAGACTCGCGGTCTGTTCCCAGGGTACGCCAGCTCGAAGCAGCAGCAGCGTACCGCCGAACTTGATCACTTGCCTGAAACGAAAACCGTAACAATGTTGCAGCAGAGAGTTAGAGAGAAATGTGTATTTGGGGTGCCTTGAACTGCGGTATTGGTTTTGATTTTTTAGCCATAACTCATAATTGTAACAATACTGAATAATAACCATTAATATGTAATAATATTGAATAATGGTGGTCATTAGAGCAGTTTAAATCGAAAACAATAATCATTAATAAAAATCATTGCTTCAGTTATGAAATGCATTCATCAGTTAGCAGTCTAAGAAATTAGTGCAAAAAACTGGCTTAGGGCGCGGGTTTTTGGAGTTGTATTCATGTCCGCGGGACATGCGGGCACGCACATTCTAGTCAAGAAACCCATTATTTTGTAATGATTATTATTTTCGGTCTAAAGTGCTCTTGACCACCATTATTCAGTATTATTGCATATTAAAGCTCATAATTCAATATTTTTATAGTTATGGGTTTACGACTATAAAACCAGAACCAATACAGCAGTTCAAGACACTCCAAATACACATCTCTCTTAAACTCTCTGCTGCAAAATTGCTACGGTTTTCGTCTCAGGAAAGTGATCAAGTCGGGCAATACGCTATTGCTGCTGCTTCGAGCCGGCGTACCCTGGAAATAGACCGTGGGTCTGTTTAAGGGAATTGTGTCAAACACAAGCCGGTTCGCTGTTATTGTTTATTCAATATTTGTTTCTTGTTTTAGATTTTCATACAGGATTACTAACACGCACTTCATTTTATCCATGACTTGGAAACCATCATCAATCCTACCAGAATTATCAATCCATTTCCAAACTGTATCGATCCACTTATATTGTTTTTGTTTTTCATAATGAAGAAATCCAACACCAATTCACGCATGCTAGCGAAGTCACAAGCTAAAAGGGATTAAAAACGCGAAAGAAGTTCCCCGGGGCATCATTCCCAAAAGCCAATAAGTAATTGTTTGGTTATATAGGTAATTTTCAACTTCTTTTATTTTTCCGTACTTCACATATAAAAACCTAAAGGGTAATGATCAAAATTCGTATAAAATTCAATCACAATTATGAATAGACGGACCAATTATGTGTATGCAAGAAAATCGACAATCGTGTTTTCTTCATTGTTCAAAAACATCTATTTTCTATCAAATGCTATGCCAACGTCCATTATAAAATATTTGACAATAAACTAGTTGAAATCTAATAAAATATAACTAGTTTTAATTACTAGAACTGCCAAACCATAACAAAACACAATCTATTAATAATCTCACATGACATAAATCAACTAAATCTCATTCGTCAAAAGCCTTTCTACATAAATTGGAGGTACACAAACCCCAACGTAGTCAAAACTGGTTTTGTATAAAACCAATTAGAAACCGAACCAGGTTGAAGCTCTGGAAACTGATAAAAATGGTTCGGTCTGGTTCCAAACCGTTTGTCTTGAGTTTGTTTAAAGCCGGTTTTGAGATGTGAGTTCGATAAATAAATGCAGAGTGACAAACGACATAACAGTTGTACACGAGTCAAACGACTTTCCGTTCGTGCATTAAATCGATGTGAGCAATAAATGAATATTATTTGCAGAAAGTTTCCATTTAATGACTTTTTATATTCAGCTGATATAATATTTTTTAAAATTAATTGATTTACAAATTTCAATAGAATACCATGCATTATGGATAGAGCTATAAATGAACATGTAAGTTAATAATGAAATTCGCAACGCACATATAGGCAAACCGGTTTATAATCGGGTTAAATCGGTTTTTATCTAAGCGATTATTAACAGTTAGGCTTAAATATCGACTCACCCTCCTTGGCATGCGATTGACAACCGATCCATTCAACCTGTAGCACCACATCCTTGCATTCAACAATATCATTATTCAAGACAGTGTGGTACAATGCCATTTCTTCAGCAGCCAACCTTTTGTCGGGCTTCACCGTCATCCGCCAATCGCCTGTAATGTTCAAATTGGCGACTTACTGACGTAGATTTTGACCATCGCCTTGGGATGTTGACAGTGCCGACCGAGTTTACGAACTGAATTGTATTTTCTTCTATGAAAAATGATGTGACGGTGTACCAAACTAGAGCTCTTGCAAACCTTAATGTCATATTCGTGCATGTCAAACGGTGGTACAATCATTCCCTGCTGAATTTCAAGAATGGAGAGGGCATATTGGTGCGGCAAGGGATAAATAGTTGCATTTGATGTAGATGAGATTCAAATTCAAGGTGTTTCGTACGGGTTCATCAGGCGCATTGGACTGGATAACTTAAGACACATGTTGGTAGATGGTACAACTGAATTTATTTCTAATGTAGATGAAGGTCTCCTGCCGGTCGAGTTTACGCATTCTGATCAACACAAAATCACGGTTTAGAGAGGAGAGTTTATTTTACATTTCACCTGGTTACGCTACAAGGCGCGTATGATATGCTTATTCTTCGTTACGACGTCGATTATCGTTTGTGGACCGTAAAGCGAATTCCTAGGCCATTAAGAGGAAATGGCAAATGTGTGCCTACATCCCAGCAAGGCTTGGGATCACATCTGGTTGTGTTGTCACTATCTGTAACCGTTGTTGTCTATCTTAAAAGTATATTATTATTGTTTTGTTTGTTCGTGAAGTGCCAAAGTTCATGATACCGTCTTAAGCGTAATCCATGGCAAACGTGCTGCTTTTAACGACTTTTTGAAATGCCATGCACATTCCTTTCGTATCTCGTAATTTTAAAAGGCCGAGTCACCAAATATTTTTCTTAGATAGTCGTCTCCCAACAAAAAAAAGTGACCATTCTCACACCCCACCAAGGCGGAAACGTAGGATGCGACGTTCATGGTTTCACATAAGTCGATCACAACAAGAAATCAAATTTCTATGGTCCAATCTAAATCAATTGACCTATTCCAACCATGCCCTTGACAAATAGTACCTGAAAAACATACTTAAAAATCAACATAATGTTGATGAAGTCACAAACATTTTAAAAACAAGGTCATGAGTTCTATTCCTACCAATAACATATTTTTCATGTTATCATTCATTAAGTGAAAATTGTAAAAATGAAAACTTGTACACTTGACAGTATCTATGGAGAGTCTAGCTGAATGACACCTGGAAAGATTGTATTGCTTTAATAGTTGCTTTAATAGTATAAGTAGACATGGGTATTGCATAAGTATTATATAAAAAAAATTGTTTTTGTATCAAAGGTTAATGGCAGCATACCTTTATTTAACCAGATAATTGTCCATGTGTATAATAGTTAACTCGATACTGAATACAAGTTATGCCCAAAGTTGACGTAGTTTCCAAAAATCATGTTACAATATAATAGTAGCAATAATCGTGTTTATTGTTCAAATGAACATATATTCCATTCATACGAACACTAATCGATTCGGAAGCCGTACCAACTTTTGAGTTTTAGGCGGTACCGAACCAAACATTTCAATATCGGTACCAATAATTCGAAAAAATTGATACCGGTACCCGCTTATCCCTAATGGACATCGTAATTATTTGTCAGCACTTATTATATACTTATACTTATTATTTCCCGACACTCGTTTATAATATATTTAGCAATTTTATTAGACTCAATCTTGTTACTATTTTCTTACTCGAGTCTGGTCGTTAACGCTTGATTCGTAGCCTCACACGTGAATTAATAATTTTAATATTAAATGTGTAAATAAATTTGTAAATAATTAAACAGATTTTACCAAGTTTTTAGTTTTTACCTTCTCGTTTGATTCCACATGATATCTGTCGGGTTTGACTATTGTTGACTAGCTTTGACCGATGATCGTATCCACCAGAAATGAAACATTCTCTACGCCACCACCGCTGTCCGGCTCCGGCAAGAGTCTCCGGTTACCTAGAAACACTTCCACCACTGGTCGCCGCCAACAACCTTCACAACAGTAGATCTAGCCGGAAACCACGCTTAACATCAAGTGAATGGGGTTGGACGAAAACAGGAGGTTAAGAGTGATTTTTGTTGGTGTGTGAGCTTAAGCGGCTGCCGGAGATAGGCAGCCACGCAACCCACCGGAAATCAGGCCGCCTCACTCTAACTTTAGGGTTTAGAGGTGGTAGCTGGAATGTGTTATTGAAAGGAAAGTAGCTATAAGGTGGTTTATATATAGCTAGGGTTTTGGTAGGTGGGTACCTCAAGTACAAACTCGTTTAAGCTAGGGTTTTGGTAGGTGGGTACCTCAAGTACAAACTCGTTTAAATGTTTATTATCGTTCTACTATCGCATCGTTTATTTTATGGCATGGTTTGGTTTGGTTTAGTTTTTAGGTGAAACCAAAATCGAAGTCATCGGTTTTTTAATATAAAACCGTTTGGTTTTGGTTTTTCAGTTATCTTCGGTTGTAGTTCGATTATAGTCGGGTATTTTTCGCAATTAAGTGTAGGCATTGCAAAATAAATAAATAAATAAATAAAAATATGATTTTAAGCTTGTAATAGCGTATTAGAGTACCACATATATATTGAATAAAAAAACAAAAATAGACGTATGTCACGTGGAACCATATGGATACAAAATTCCTATAGTGGTAGAGTTTAAAATTCAACAAAGTTCTTAATCAAAAAACACTAAAAGTAAAGTCCTAATATTCATTTATCATCTTGTTCATTTACAAAGTTTAGACTCATTCTTCATCATCGCCCATCAATCGGTTCGGTTTTTTTAAGTGGAAAACCAAAACCGAAAATTCGATTTTTCAAAAAAACAAAAAATTAATCGTCAGTTAATGCTTCAGCTCGGTTTTTCGATTCGGTTTTCTACTCACCCCTGTTTATTTTTAGATATTCGGTTCGTCTATATATATATATAAGAGAAGTTTGGCGACGCTAGACTATGATTGGTCCATTTGGCAAGATTCCATTAGACCAAGTTTTGTTTTGTTTTTGTTTGTTTTTTGTTTTAAACTTTGATAATTATAGACAGAATTACAGAAATTGTCCTTTATCTTTCACCCAAATTTCACTCGTAGTCCATGATCTTCAAAATTGATCTTTTTTGTCCCTTATGTTTCAAAATCCTTCAGCGTTTGTCCTTTTCGCCTAACCCAATTAAAAATCCTCGTTAAGTCAGGTCATGTGCCTTCCATATGAGGGCAAATTGGTCATTTTACCTATTAAATTAAAAAATGTTTTAATAAATAAAGAAAAATAATAAAAAAACTAAAAATATATATTTAGTTAATTCTTTCTCTCTCCTTCTTCTTCCTCCTCCATAGCCACCACTAAGCTTTCCGGCGGTCACCACCAAGCTCTCCGGCAACCACCACCGACGCCGTCTTCTCTGAACTTACAAAGCCAAATCCCGAGTTGGCAACACCACTAGTTTCTTGCCAAACAGCCAGGGCCCATAGTTTCTTGCCAAACAGCAAGTTGAACAGGAAAGAGTGAATCAATTCCATTACTGCAAAAAGCCTCTTCCAACCTAATAATAATAATATTCATAATCGAAACAAACAAAAAGAGTAACAGAATAATAAGATAATCACAATTCAAAAACATTAATTAATTATCCAAATTAGGGTTCATTAATTAATTATCCAAAATTGTGGATTAGAATATACGCATCAGATGCTGTGAAGCTGTTAACCTAATTGTATAAACATAATAATAATAATACCTAGGGTTCAGAAATGGAAGGTGAGTTAGTGGACACGTGTTAAAGGAGGTGACGTCAGCTAGATTCCTCATCCAGTTAGGCGCTAATGTTGTTGCCAACTCGGGATTTAGCTTTGCGAAGACGGCGGCGGTGGTGGTTGCCGGAGAGCTTGGTGGTGACTGCTGGGAAAGTTTGGTGGTGGCTATGAAGGAGGAGGAAGAAGAAGAAAGAATTAATTAAATATATATTTTTAGTTTTTTTATTGTTTTCTTTATTTATTAAAACATTTTTTTAATTTAATAAGTAAAATGACTAATTTGCCCACATGACCTGACTTAACAAGGATTTTTAATTGGGTTAGACGAAAAGGACAAACGCTGAAGGATTTTGAAACGTAAGGGACAAAAATGATCAATTTTGAAGATCAGGGACAACGAGTGAAATTTGGATGAAAGATAAATGACAATTTCTGTAATTCTGTCATAATTATATTTCTAATTATCTTTATTATGTTTGTTTTTATTAGTTTAGTTCCAATACCAATATACCGTAACGGATGTGATAAAAACTGACATAATTTGCGTAGACTTAGCGCATTTTGTTTTAGTTATAGTACCGTAACGAAACTGACCGAATGACAATTCTTTTTTTTTAGCCCGGTTTTATAACGAACGTGAAAAACCCAACCAGATTTGCATAGACTCATCGCCAGGGACCAACAACGCTCGGGTTTTACCAACGCTCAAGTTTCACAGACCAACGCTATCCCAATGTTACATCTCAATTTTTATAACCTTTTTTTGTTTTAGTTTCCGTACAATAACACATGTAACAGAAATTGATCAAATTCACGTCAACTTACCGCCTCAACACTTAGGACCAGTAATGCTTGTGTCTTACCAACGTTCGGATTTACCAACCTGTCCGGCGCAACGCGCTGGGTTAAAAACCCGTTATTATATATATACAAAAGAGAAGTTTGGCGCCGCATGACCATTATTGGTCCATGTGGCGCCGTATGATTGGATCAAGCAAAAATTATTTGTTGTTTTTTTAAAATTTGTTAACTAAACGGTTATTCATGTTGACTTGCCGTTGTAACGTCTGGGACCAACAATGTTCGGGTTTTAGTTTTGGTACAGTCACAAATGTAATCAAAACCGACCGAATTCGCATAGATTCACCACGTTTTGTTTTAGTCCTGATACCGTAACGAACATTGACCGGACGCCGATTTTTTTAGTTATGGCATCATAATGAACGTGACGGAAACTGAACCCCTTCAAAGCCCGAAATCGACAATGGTCGGTTTTACCATCACTTGAGTTTAACGACTGACGCCACCCAACCCATTGGTCCATCTCAGTTTTTATATTTTTTTTATAACACACATAATCTAAACCGGCCGAATTTACGTCGACGTACCGCTTCAACGCTTGAATTATGCCACTGTCTGGATTTTACCGACTTGCCCCGGCGCAACGCGCCGGGTAAAACACTAGTTATATATAATTGACATTTATGTTCCGGATAATAGTTAGGTGCTACGAAATATTTTAGTCAATCTTTAAATATCACGATAGTAAATCGTGTATTCGAACTGACTTGTTGAATTTAAATGTTATGCTTCGTATAATTACCTAAAAATTTGTTTTTCTTCAATGTAATTGGCATGCATCCTGCGGTTTATTGCAAACCAGTCTTTTGTTTCACAACTTTCAAGTTTCAATAATATCTGTCATATGCAAAGATCTTGGTTATAGGTTGGCCAGCTGTTGTGAGTTAACTAAACAATGCATTAATTACGTCCTTGTCACAATGTCACATCACTTTCACACAGGTTTTAACTAACCCACGCTCAAGTTAAAAAGAAATAAAAAGGAATAGAAGTTTGATTAGTTGATTTTTGAGGTGGACCCATCTCATTGTTCCTTAATGAGCGTTAACGGGTTGGCACGCCCAGCTTTAACTTGGCCACATTGGTATTTGGTGACGATGTGGCTTTGGCGCCACAACGTATTTGTATTTTTGGATTAATTTGACCTTTTCTTGTTAGTTAATAATAGGTAAGAAGAACTCTGCACAAGCTGCTGTCTGCTTCTGTTGGCCCAGGAGGATCAAACAATCATATCAAACGAACTTATCAAATGAACATAACCTCACGAACATACAAGGAGAAGAGACTTCTCTTGACTCTCACTAATAAAACTAATAATCCAGAACCTATTTATAGATCTACTAAACTTGCTCTTCAAGCCAAACCTAACTTGCTAAACAAGACAATCTTATTCTAGAATAATCCATAAGATTCTTACCATACTAAATAAATATTAATATCAAATTTAACAAAACAAACCCCAAACTTTAATTAATTAACAAATCAAGATTAATTCTTCATTCACCCCCTTAATCTTGAATTGTTCCTCTTCTCGCTTTTATTCCTTCTTTTCAGCTGACCATAACATACTTGCTTCACCAATTTCTCAAACTTAGCATTCGTTCCTTCCGTGCTTAACTTTGAAGCCATATTCCTATTTTCTTTCTCAACTTGATTCTTCTCATCAATTCGTTCTTGACCAATACTTTCATGAATTCCAAACAAATCATTTGGAATCGTTCAAAACCTAATATCCTTAACTTTCATAATCGGTTTCATATCATAACATTCTTTCTTTTCAACTTCAAAGTTGTTAGGGTTACAACATACCTGAAGCTTGATGTTGTACGTCCTATTCAAGTTTATCTGAACCTTCATCAACAATCTCTCTTTCTGATCATATAGCCTCAATATCCCATTGGCTATTTCAATCTTACATCCTTCTTCATCCAACTGACTCAAACTAAGAAGATTGGTCTTGAACTTAGGCATATAGAAAACATCACAAAGCGTTTTCTTTTCACCAGTCTTACTTACCACAGTCACATTACCTTTACCTTTGATTTCGATCTCGGATCCATCACCAAACTTCACTTGACCCGAAAATCGTTCATCCAAGGTAGTAAAAAACTTTTTCTTTCCTGACATATGATGACTTGCACCATTGTCTAAGTACCACGTTCCTTCATTCTTTTCATCCTTTTCAAACACACCAGGGATAACCCTCTCTTCATTTAAACTTACTCTCTTTATTGAACAAACTGCCATGAACAAAGAAGGATCAACATCATCTTCTTTCTTTGTCAAATTCACTTCTTCATTCCCTTTGCTTAGCTCTTTACATTCATTCGAGTAGTGCCCAATCTTATCACAGTTGTAGCACGTTACGTACTTCCTTCTATCTTGCCATAATCCCGGGTTCTTTTTCCGGTATTCAACCCGTTCATCATTCTCACGTTCATCATTCCATCTTGGATTCCCTCTTCCTCGTCCATTATATCTTCCATGGCCTCTACCACGTCCTCGGTAGGTTTCAACTTTCTTTTCGGTTTGGGTGAACATGAGCTGACTTTGGGATGAACATCCATTCACATTATTGAATTTGTTTCTTTCTTCATATGCCTTTAAACGTCCAACCACATCTTCAAACGCCATTGTTTCGATGTCTGCGAGTAGCTCCATCGAAGAAACAACATGTAATCTTTATCCGGTATAGAGTTCAAGAATTTACAGTCTATTATCAAAGACATAATATAAATATTTACAGTCTGAGCAGGTATAGAGTTCAAGATTTATGCAAGTCCGGATGGCATGTAAGTCCAACATTCAACTTTACAGTCTGTTATCAAAGACATAATATAAATAAATAACTGCTCAATATACAAAAATCAATTTTGACCAGGGCATCAGGGGGTCAGAGTCAATTCGGGGTGATTTGGAAAACGCTAAATACGCTTTGAGAAGAGATTAGAGGCAACCTGAAGCTATAGTGATAACCATTCCTATTTTATGCACTAATTGAATCCTAAATGTATCACAGGAAGCAATGACCATTATGCTAAGTATACCTGCTGTCAACCTGACTTGAGTCATAATAACACTGACCATGATGTGGTGTGATCGTTGTTTTAAATAGTCTGATCCCATGTTGAGATCTTTCCAATTGACTTAAAATGAATTTTATTTTTGAACTGGATTTTGATCTCTTATGTCACCTTAAACTAATTGCTCATTTGATTTACTGTTATGAAATGATTATTCTTTGGTAAAAGTTAAAATTTTGAGCACAAGACATGATTACTCATGTCTTGATATATATTATACTTTTGATCTTTTTATACTTTTCAATCTTTTTCGCTCTCTTTTCTTTTGAGAGGTTTTCCATATATCAATAATTTATATTTGCTCAAATACTTAATAGATTTTTGTAGACCAGAAACACCAACGGGCTCGTGTATGATTGGATAATGACCTTTCTGCATATTATCCGGAGAGATGTGCTAGAGAACATACCTTATTTTCCAATGTTTCACCACATCATACTTCAGCCAGTTTAAGTGTTATCACATATTGCAACTACAGACTATGGAAAGCTACCATACTTTGCCAATGACTGTACTCAAAGTCTTTTGAACTTACAATCCATGGGTTAGTTATCTTAAACAGTTTTCTATTATTTCCTATTGAGCTCATTTTGTACTTGGATTCATTACTTGTTCAAACTCTTTGCACATTTGTTCATTTGTAGAGCCAAAGATAATGTCATCCACATACACTTGCAGTAGCAGTAGCAGGTCTTTGTTCCTTCTTTTGTAGAAAAGAGTCTTGTCAATTGCCCCTCTACAGAAACCATTTTCCAACAAATGATTTGACAGCTCATCATACCAAGCTCTTGGTGCTTGATGTAATCCATACAGTGCCTTGCTGAGCTTGTAAACTTTGTTGGGGTGCATTGGATCTTCAAATCTAGGAGGTTGAGTGACATAGACTTCTTCATCAATTTTCCCATTCAAAAATGCAGACTTTACATCCAATTGATAGACCTTTATATTCATGGATGCTGCATATGCCAGAAAGATTCTGATTGCTTCTAGTCTTGCAACTGGAGCAAAAACTTCTTCAAAGTCCACTCCTTCCTCTTGTAAGCATCCTAGAGTTACCAGTCTTGCTTTGTTCTTAATAAAAATTCCTCTTTCGTCCTTCTTGTTTCTAAAAATCCACTTGGTGCCAATAGCATACTTGCCTCTGGGCTTGTCAACCAAATCCCATACATGTAAGTCTCTGAATTGGACCAATTCTTCCTGCATAGCTTCTACCCAACTGTTGTCTTTCAGGGCTTGATTAATGTTCTTGGGTTCAACTTGGGATAAGAAGCAGGCATACATGCAGATGTTTGCTTTCTCAGAAGAACTTCTTGTCACTCTATCATGCAAGTCTCCTATTATGTTTTCTGTTGGGTGATTTCTTTCAACAGAAGTGGTTTGCACAACTTGTTGTGCAGATACTTTTGTTTCAAGATTTGGCATGATATGACTCAGTGAACATGGAGAACAAGGCCTGGTAATCTATTCCTTGAGTTGGGTTGTGATGCATGAAAGTAGTTTGCCCATTTGCTGGAGATGGTGTGTCATCTTCAATCAGCTGAACATTAAATCTTGATTGACTACTGCAAGATGAGTTGGTTTCTGATGGTTCCTCAACAATAGGCTGTTGACTCTTGATTGAGAGGTTGCCCATGGGTGCCACAAGAGCATTGTTCATTTGAAAGCTTGGCTTGTCTCTCGAATCATATGATTTTCAATCATTTCATGTTCTGCAACCTTGAGGAAGGCTATCACATCATCTAACTTGAAATTAGGAAAGCTGGTGTTCTCTTTGATGAACTTGCTGGCAGTGTACCACTCACCAGACAGAGATGATAGAAGTTTCTTGTTCAGGTCAAAATCAGATATCTGAAGGTCTGTTGTTCTAATTTCATTCACAATCATCATGAACCTTTGCAAAACTGACTTTAGTCTTTCTCCTTACTTGAACTTGAATCTGTCAAGCTGTTGTTTCAATCTGTCTTTCTTGATGTCTCTCAATTCTGTATTCCCCTCAAACATTTCAATAACTGCATCATACATGCCCTTTGCAGTCTTGTGATGATTTACAGTTGTCAGAATTTCCCAAGAAAGCCCTAATTTCAGCATAGACAGAGCTTTATCATCCCTCTTCTTCATCTTCAGTTCAATAGTTGCGTTGTTGTTTGGAGCTGTTGAAGGAACGTAGTTTCCTTCAATGATAGACATCTACAGCTCTAGGTCATTTTAGTTCACAGCCGCTTCAAACAGCACTTTCCATTTTATGAAGTTTTTTTGTCCGAGTAGCCTTGGAATCTTGTTTGTTGAAACTTCTTGGTCTTCCATATCAGTAGATCTGGAGTTTGCAGTAGTGAAGACGGAGTAAAACTTCAAGCTTCTTCACAACCTTCTGTCCCGTGGCCTTCAGCGAGCTTACTCAAGCTCTGATACCACTTGTCAGGACCGTGAGTCGGGTGAAACCTTCTAGAGGTTGACAAGAACACACCGACTCGATTACCCAAAAGGCCTATTGAATATCCCGACGGAATCAGGATATCCAGAGTGGGAACAAAGAGGTGTAAACAACAAACACAAAACAGTAATAAATGGTCAATAAAAAGCTCATTCAATAGACAAAGATTCACTGTAATAAATACATCATTAATGGAACAGTGAAAGGAATGTCTAGGGTTTTGTGTGACGGCGGCGGCGATTGTACGAGAAAACAAAGAGAATATTCTTTGGAATATTTTTCGTATTCAGTGCGTGCCAGCCTGTATTCCATCTGGAAATCTGTGTCCTAAAAGGTATCCTAGGACCCTATTTATAGACCCTAACATTCCTTCTAGAAGTTTCTAATCATTACATAATGAAACTCAAAATAATATAAGTGTTGAGTCCTCGAGCAAGGTAACAATCTTGCTCGAGCAAGCTCACTATGCTAGGTATGCTCGACGAGTATCTTCGAGCATATTTTACTTAGAATATATTCTCTTTCGGAGAATATATTCTCCTCCAGTAAGCTTCATTCTTCTTGACTTGTCCATGCCTTGCGCGAACTAGACCATCGAGCAAGCTCATTCTTCTTGATGTCTTCAGTTATACTTATTCAGCAATCTTTAGCATGCTCGGATGTAAATCTTGCTCGGGAATTAAACTGTGCTCGAAGTCCTTGCTTTGATCACGTGACATCTTCTTATTGCATCCATGCCTGTCCCCATGTGCTCGATCATCCTGTGCTCGTAACACTTGGTTAAAACTTGTATCATCAAGCTGTTTGCTCGATTGGCAATCCATGCTCGATAGAAGAATACTCTTGCTCGTTGAAGTGTAGCTTGCTCGAAGCCTTAACACTTAGAAGAATTAACCATTTAAGGTTCTGAAGACCTTGCTCGAAGTAGTAAAACCATGCTCGATTGTCTAGGCTTGCTCGAATTCCATACTTAGCCGTTTTCTGAGGAGGTTGAGAAGATTCCAATCTTCCTTATCAAAAATCCGACCCAACACACAACCACTCAAAACCCTACCCTATAATTTACAAACTCTCCTCGCAATATTTTGAGGGATAGGATGAGAATGCTCTAAAACGGTTATGGTTTTTGTTCATTGGACCTGCTTGAACGACGAATGCCTTCTGATCAACAAGAGTGTTAGTTGTTGTTGTTGTTGTTATGGTGGTTGATAGTAACCCGTAAGCGGGTGAGACTCAGAATTAGAGATGAGACATAGAATTTTGCTAATTCTTGTTTGCTTTCATTTATGCTAAAACAAAGCCTTTATAAGGCTTACAAACGTGGGAATTAAACAATTGAAAACATAGAAAATAACTATCCATGACTACTACGTGGGACTTATAGAAACAATTTCAAGGAATTAGTGAACACCCAAACACACGAGTTTACGGTAGATGTGGGACATGGTACACATATCACTGGAAAGGAATTAGTGAACACCAAAGCACACTCGTGAGTTTATGGTGGATGTGGACATGGTACTCATAAGTGGTGGTGGTGTGAGGTAAGGTGATGTTGGGGAAGACGTGGCGTTATGCTTCATAGGGGAAGAATAGGAAGAAGGTGGGTGGGGGTGGGGTAATGTTATTATTATGAGGAGAGAATTACTAATTTGTCATTGCTGGTCAACATATGAAGGGACTGAGATTGGCCCGCTCGAGAACCATGAGTACTTAATATGTGCATTTTGAGAATTAGAGCTATAACGTGCTTCCGCCCATAAAACACTTGAACGCAAATCATATTTTTCACTATATATACATTGCGATACAAAAATTAAAGGTAATGCGTAATATTTAAAAATAGGTGGCTCTCAAAAAATTCAAATATTAAACATGAAAAATGAGCGGATCTCAATTAATTATAATACCAAGTTAACAAGTAATAACACCCGCATTTCGTACCCAGAAACATAAAATAAGGGGATGGTAGCAATTTTCTCGTGAACCCAGGGTACTCACGGCGGACTACCCGTATGTGCCCCACCACCCTTATATGTCTCTTCTATTATTGAGTTTTTTCCTTTGTTGAATACCAGTTTGGCACTAATTAAATTGTCTACTTCTTTGGAAACAATTCCTTCAACCAATATGATTTAACAAGGGTCGTCTTCGAGATAAACGATACTTGTGATAACAATAAACAAGCAAAGTTATAAATAATATTTATTTCCAGACAAGTACTAAAAAAGGTGTATAAATTTTCCCCAAAGATCGACTATACTTATGATATCAATAAACACAAGCATTGTTGTTTTAGTGAATAGTGATAAATAAATGCAAAACCAAGTTAAGATGAATTGAGAGACTCTACTAGCATTATTCGAAGCAAAGTTGTTGATCAATTTATCATAATCGACCCACTATATATTTGTCAGTTCATTAAGTTTTTTAAAATTAAACCTTTTGTAGACTACCGGGCCTATTAGTAAATAGGAAAATCTATTGGACTAATTATTAATTAACTAACTAGGTTGTAGATTTTGAGCAACTTGAATTCTTACTTTAGGTACTAACTATTAAGCAAGTAATTATTTATGGGTTTAAATAGCCATGCTATCTTTTTACATAAATAAAAATCAAGCATGACTCATAAACATGTCCTCAGCAGCCACTAAGGCCCCTCTTTTTTAAATTATACTTTTTTTAGGTATAATTTCTTTTTTAAATTTCAGGCCCCTCTCCATAACTAGTCCTCAGCAGCGACTAAGGCCCGACCTACCGATGACCCTGGATATATATAGCCGTACGTGCTAAATTATAACATGTAGGAGTACTGTATCCTTTGTCTTTCTTGTTTAAACAAGAGTTGCCAAATTTGGTTGTTCACATGATCGACGTGGGTGTGATCATTTATAATTAATGACTAAACCTTAAATCCTAAAATGCATGTACTGGTGACAGGAGAGCCAAATTTGACCATTTGGATAACGTATTGGTGGACACAATATATATACAACGAGTCAAAGAAATGAAAGAAGCAAAAATGACAGACAGTTTGTAAACTTCCAATTCTTTTACGTTGTAGAGTCTATAAAACGACCGTTCTCAATATCCACTGAATCCCTCCCGAAAGAAAAACAATGAATCAGTCCACCACCACAGATATTGCTATTCCGATGGCCGAACAAGTTATCGTCATCGATCCACAACCCGCAAAAACCAATTTCCTCACGTTATTTACTAGCTTGAGCCACACATATACTCTAGCAGCAATACCGGGTGGTCTAGGGGCACCTTTCCGTCACCTATGGTCTTGCTATTACCCACGAGTAGCATATGGAGAAGAAGGTGTTGCTATGCCTCATTCTACACTTGGTTTTATCATCAATGCTCTCCTTGCTTTGGTAGAAATAAAGTCACAGTGTCTAACTGGATTCCCTTTCCAAACTCACCCTCAGTTGATCATGTTCTCGGTTACTAGTCTCCTCATGTATGGTCTGGCTTCTGTTGTCGAACTTGTCATTTGTGGAGCAGGTGTTGATCATTCTTCTGTTTATGCCATTATTGCTCACCTGGGAAAGATTAGTTCGTTGTGTGTTTTGGTGGCGTCTTTGGCTTCTTTGTTGTACTTTTGAATCTCTCTCATGAGTTGATTTATGTTGCTGCATGCATACTCTCGATTTGTGTCTAATATATATAATACATAAAAACCATGTGAAGTGATTGATGTAAAAACTATATAAGGTCTACATGTCGGTAATATGTATAATTATATATCAATAATGGTGGAAGATATCAAACTCCTCTGCATTCTTGTAAAAATGTATTTTCTTTCCTCACTTCGATGTTTAGTGATTTTCCAATGCAATTAAGTTCAGTATATGGTATTACTATGATGACTCATTATTCAATTTACAGCCCACGTAATACAGATTATAGATTATGTATATAAACACTCAGATGTGCACTTACCAACACTTCTAAGATGATGTACGCTACTTGTGTACAAACTCCCAAAGTGTAACTACCGGAGACCAAAGTCAATTTGATTTTAACATACTGACTGAAAAGACAGGAGAATAAAGTACTTCTAGAATATTTATGTTTATGCTAAAATTCTAGAACTGTGATACGGTAATAACTCATAAGGTGAAAAAAATTTTAAAATAGGAAAATTTAGGAGTATAAAATGGTTTTTAGAAGAGAGAAAGATTGTTAATTGAATATAGGAGATCCGCCATTTCAAATTGCGGATGTCATATGAAACATAGGGTCTGTCAGTTGTTGTCTGGTGACGTGGACGAGAAACATGTGTTCCGTCATTTGTTGAATTTTTTATTCGTGTTCCGCCATTTAAATGGCGGATGTCAGTTAACAACTAACCGCTGGTCACCTAGCTTACCCCTATGTGTCAAAAATATTTTGGATTGACATCGGCCATTTCAAATGGCGGATGTGAACATTGGCCGTCTATTATTTTAATATATTTCAATGACATCTGTCATTTCAAATGGCGGATGTGAACAGTGCCTTTCGTATTTGACATGACAACCATTGTATTTTTAATTATATTTCAATGACATCCGCCATTTAAATGGCGGATGTGAATAGTATCGTTTTGTACTTGACATGACAACTCCTCTTTATCTTTTTACATAACTTTTAAAGTTTATTTTTACATTAAAAAAGACGGTTTTTTTAAACTAATGCAAGAGTGCTTTAAATATATGCCAAGAGTAATTTTTAAAAACAATCAATCTAGTAATTTAATGGTATTGGTTATTGGAATTCAAAGGTCAAACTTTCATGTTCTAAAAAACGCTTACAAAGCATACTTTATCTGAGTAGTCAATTCTAAACCTTTATTTTCTTCTCCACTTTATTTCATACCCGATATTATTATTATTATTATTATTACATAATCAAAGTATATGTAGCTTATAATGATTACGTCATCCTTATTTCCTTATTGAATAAAGATGACACTAAATTTTTATATTTATTAATAAAAGTAATATTAATGTACTAATTAATAGTAATTAATCATAATAATTAATAGAATTTTTAATACTAAAAGTAAAAACACATTAGTCATTTAAACTATTACATTTATCTAATATTTGGAAACAGAGTTGACTTCTCCAAATTACATGATAATTACACTTGAATACAGATATAATACACGACAGTGGTTTTCTAAGACAACCTCTAGCAAATTACATGATAATTACAGCCGAACTATAGCGAAAACCCTACCCCATCGGTAACGATTTTCGAAGACAGCCTCAACGGCTAAAAAGAGCGGACAACCCAACGGTAATGGTTCTCAGGAATATAACCCGTAAGATCAGCTGTCCCTTTCCGTCTCCACCCAGAGGGCACACATCCTATTTTCGAAGCCACCTATTCAAACAATGAAAAGAGAGGAAATCATAATCAGGTGGTTTTGGGGGCGGACATGGTGTAGTATTGAAATCACTACATGAAATTGAGTAAGTATGAGGAAGCATTGCTGGTTATAGTTGTGGTATATCTTCTTGATTTTGACTCTATTTATAATTTGAAGAATGAGATTTGGTAAGGACGGTTACTATTCACACTTGCCATTTAAAATGACGGATAAGACAACACTTGCCATTACAAATGGCAGAACTCAATATTATAAAAAAACATATCCAATTGTTGAACTAAATTTTTATATTTATTAATAAAAGTAATATTAATGTACAAATTAATATTTACTAATTATACTAATTATTAGAATTTTTAATAATAAAAGTAAAAACATATTGATATTAGTATATTACTTAGCCATATTTTTTAAACATAAAAGAATTATAAATGAAAGTAACAAACATTAATATATTAAAAGAATAAACGGTCAAATCTGGATAGTACGGCTCCTGTTCACATCCGCCATCTGTCTGGCAAATATAATAAAATACAAGTTTCTTGTAAGTCGGTGGTCAGAGGTAGGTACAGACATTGTTCACATCTGTCATTTGAAATAGCGGATGTCAATCAAAAATTCTTTAAGCTAGGTGTACTAATTATATTTATTTTGACCAAAAATCCTTTAATAAAAAATCCTTTAACCTAATTTAAAAACCCAAACTCAATTTGTTTTGACCAAAAACAGAAATAATGTTCACACTATACAAAACCCTATTAAGAATCGTCGACTGCTATTGCTTATTTTCAGTCGATTTGCTTCTTTTCAGTCGACTGCTATTCCTGTTCATTCAACTGTTTCGTAATAGTGGACCCAAGTGAATTTTCAGCCATAAAAATCAACCAACAAATATTCAAATTTTATTTAATAAAAATCAAGATTTGGTAAACAAATAGGAGTAAACTACATATACAATTATACAAACAACAAAATAATTCATGCAATAAATCATCACAACTTTTGAGATGGATGCATAATACACATATTTAAATACAAGTTATGTAAAAAGGTCTAAAAAAAACGTCTCTTTTTAATATGAAAAAAAAAACTTTACAAGTTATGTAAAAAGGGGAATTGTCATGTCAAGTACGAAAAATCACTGTTCACATCCGTCATTTGAAATAGCGGATGTCATTGAAATATAATTAAATACATGGTTGTCATGTCAAGTACGTAACAACACTGTTCACATCCGCCATTTGAAATGGCGGATGTCATGAAATATAATTAAAATTACAATGGTTGTCATGTCAAGTACGAAACGGATGTCATTGAAATATATTAAAATAATAGACGGCCAATGTTCACATCCGCCATTTCAAATGGCGAATGTCAATCCAAAATATTTTTGACACATAGGGGTAAGCTAGGTGACCGGCGATCAGTTGTTAACTGACATCCGTCATTTAAATGGTGGAACATGAATAAAAAATTCAACATCCGTCATTTCAAATGACGGAACACATGTTTCTCGTCCACATCACCAGACAACAACTGACAGGCCCTATGTTTCATATGACATCTGTCATTTGAAATGACGGACCTCCTATATTCAATTAATAATCTTTCTCTCTCTTAAAAACCATTTTATACTCTTAAATTTTCCTATTTAAAAAAAATATTTCCTCAGAAGGTATATATGCATAGATACATACATCCATCCTTGGGGATATGGATTCCCTTGGTGCATTAGTTCACCTTGGGGCAGCAGATTTCCAATTTGGAAATTTTGACTTGGATTTTTCAGAGAGTTTTGTGATAATTTTCAGATTAAAAACTATTTGATTAAAAGTTATTTGATGGTTCTTCAAATGCTTTAAGCATATAAAACTCTGATATTTGAGACAAGACCTGGGTATGAATTCATGAGAGAGATGAACCAAAAGAAGAAACATACAACCAAAAGAGAACGAACGCAAAACTTATCTGAATAGCAGTTAGGGTTTGCAAAAATTGCTCTATGTAGTTATATTTTGAATTTCATTAATGATACCTCCAATATAATACTTATGATTGTAGGGTCAATATTATATATTGTTTTTAGGATTGTATATGTCGTTTTAGTTTGCTTTTAGTCGGTGTAGTGCGTACTCGGTACGTTTATTTTGTAACTATAGGAGAAATTGGGACCCTATAAAAGGGCCACTTAACCCATTTCTCCAACTCTTTCACAACTCTTGGAAATAAAAAGTTCTCTCTCCACTTCTTCTTTCTCTCTTTTACATAAACAAACTAAGATCCGAGTGTCGTTGGTGATTTCCGCTAACCAACAACACGGATTGATCCGAGTCAAGTCTTGAGATCCATTTAGAGGACCTACAAGTGGTATCAGAGCTTTCGGCTCGACTTTTTGTGGTTTTTGGGTCAAACTTTTCGGGTTCTGATCTTAATTTTTGTTGGATTTGAGGTTGATTTCGTGTTACTCATCTCTTTTAGAGTCTCTTACACCTTGGAAATACACGAGAATCACCAAATCTAAGTTTTTAGTGTTTTAAGTTTTTGTGTCCGAGCTCAGATTCGGCTTAAAAACTCAGATCTAGGCCGATTTATTGATTTTTAGACTAAAGTCTTTTTGGAAGTTTGGGTGTTATATTCTAAAAAAAAAAAATCGCATCGGGTACTGTAGCAGTCACTTTCGAGGTACTGTAGCAATCGCGGGGGATACTGTAGCAATCGCATCGCCGAGGTATTGTAGCACTTCGCACCGGGGGGGGGGGTACTGTAGCAACTCGACACTGTAGCAACTCATGCGAAAAAGGATTTCGCATGCACTGTAGCAACTCGGTACTGTAGCAACTTATGCGAAACAGTATAGCGACTCGGCACTGTAGCAACTCGGTACTGTAGCAAAAAAAAAAAAAACTTAAATTTTTTTTTCTTCTTAAAAAAAACAAAACCTTAAATTTAAAAAAAAAATCTGGTTTTAAAAGTTGTTTCGCTTCGCACCAGATCATTTCGCTTCGCATCAAGAAAATTCGCTTCGCTTAAGACTGCTTTGCGTCTCTTCAAAATGTTTCGCTTCGCTTGAGACTGTTTTGCGCGAAATTCTTGTTTTTGTTAAAAATCAAACTGTTTAAGGACTGTTAAGTGTTTGAGACTGTTATGACCATGGCTAGTACTGATTCTGAGCTGTTAAGGGGTACTTGCTGCTTGAGAACCAAGTGGGAACCAATACTAAACCTTCAAAGTTTATGACCTTAGATGACAACTTTGCTGATTTCAAATGGAGGTTCATGAACTTTATTTCATTGACTGACTCTGAGTTGATGAGATGTTTTGAGGTAGGTCCTCATGTTTTTGTGGTAGTCACTGCAAATGGGGGACAAGCAAAAGCCGTTGAAAATTATGATCAAAATGATAAGACATTAATAGAGCAAGATAAGAAGGCATACCTCACTATAACTGTTTGTCTTTCAAATGAAATTACTGAAACTCTACGTGAACACAAAAGTGCAAAGGGTTTGTGAGATGCATTTGTTGAAAAAGTTAAGGGAAATGCTGAGATTAGAGAAAACAAGAAGGCTCTGCTGAAAGAAGAATTCAATATGTTCAACCATCGTCAAGGTGAAAATGTGTTGGACTTGGTAAAAAGGTTTGAAAAGTTGATGGTAAGAATCAGAGCTGCTAGTGTCAACATCACGAACTTTGAAATCAACCACAAGCTGTTGAATTCACTGCCTTATACATGGAGCGTCAATGTTGTTACCATAAAGAGAACCACAAACATGTATACCATGACACTCTCAGAGTTGGCCTCTACCATCAAATCTTTTGAAATAATGAAAGATAAGCTCCAAATGAACAATCAGTCCAAAGAAAATAAAGTTGGGACAAGTAATAAAGTTGGGACAGGTGCTGCAGGTGAAAGCAGTCGTGCATGTCCTATCATTCCCGACACATCACATGCTGATGAGGTATACAACAATTTATGTTCTCAAGCTTGCATTAACAATGTCACATATTACCATCAGAATGAAGTTTTGAAAGAAAATGCAAAACTTCGTGAGTTAAATGCTGAATATGTAAAGGTTGACAAGATTTACGTTGAGAAGATTGAAACTCATCGTGATGATGTGGCAAATCTTAAACTTAAAATTTCTCAAAAGGAGCATGACGTTATATATTATAAAAACATAATTAATGATTTAAAAGATAAAATTAAAAAGTTGAAACTTGATGCTTCTGATAAAAGGGAAAAAGAAAAACAAGTTGAAAGATTTGAAGCATAATCTGGGAAATTGGATGTTCTTATTGGAGCCTAGAGAAGTACTAAAGTGAAAGCGGGGCTGGGGTACGATTACACTGCCGTACCACCACCTTTTAATGATAACTACACCAGTTTGCCCCACTTTAGCTATAATACTTCTCCCGAGGAAGAAATGTCATATGGGGTTGGTAGAATACCAAAACCTGTGAAATTTGTTCCTGCAGTACCACAAACTGTTGCTCCAGTTCAATCATCTGATAAATCTAACATCAATGTATCTTTTGAAGCTGGTTGTGTAGAAGAAAGTGGGTCGATGAAAACGGACACGAGTTGTGATTATGAAACCGTTTGTGATAAAACTTTTGTTGAAAAATGTGTCAACGAAAGTAGGCCTGTTGAGGTGAACATATCAAGTTGTTCATCATCAAGTTGTGAGACTGAGGATAATTCAAGTAAAAGTAAAGTTTTTGAAAATGAAAAGACAAGTACTTCGTGTAAATATGTTCCACCAAATAAACGATCATTTTCTCAAACAACCAATCAATTAAGAGATCCTCAGTCATACAACTTCTGTGATAACAACTACTATGGTCATTATCAACAAAATTTTGTTGATCCATATTACACAAATGCGTTTTATAATTATGTTCCTTTCCAAGGATCACCTTTCCCACCGCACCAACCACATTATAGTTTAGACGAGTTCTATGGCACTCCTAGGAGAAAGTGTTGTTTTGTGTGTGGTCACTCTTCTCACCTTGCAAGACATTATAGTTCAGACGAGTTCTATGGCACTCCTAGGAGAAAGCTGATAGTGAACCCAGTGAAATGGATGTGAGATCCAAAGTAAATAAAGTAAAACACAAAAAGAAACCTTTTTGGAAAACCAAGAAGGATAAAATCAAAAAGGATCCTAAGACTGTAAAGTCTGAGGATTCACCAAAAATAGTTTCAAAATCAAGAAAAGAAAAGTCCAAAATTTCCAAAACCAAGGAACAAGTTTTTACTTGGATTCCTAAGGACTGTTCTTCATCAAGTGAGAATCCAACAAGAAATAAATGGTTTTCAGGAAATAAAATCAAGTTTGGTCGACTTACGGTTGATCTTCTTGGGACAAAAGTATCCCGGGAACCCATGTCTATTTGAACGCTTAGTGCATGCAGGGTCAATCAAGGAGGACTATAAATAGTATTAGGTACTTAGATAGTGATTGCACCCGGCATATGATGGGAGACGAACCCTTGCTATTTGATGCTAAACCATTCGATAGCGGATTCGAGTCTTTCATAAGCGACATGGGAGGACAAACTTCAAAGAAGGGTAGCCTTGTTTAAATGGTTCAACAACAAATTTTCGAGCGTTTCTCAAACTAACCTCGTCCAACTACTTCTCTCAAGTGATGGATCCTGCATCAGCTGTTGGGTCTCGGTTTGAATCTCTTCAACTTTGTCATACAATGTGATAATGCTTGCTTAAGATAGTCCATCTGACAACAACTTTGCTGACCTTTTCACTAAAGCCATCGATCATACCCGATTTGAATTTCTGGTCGAATCGTTCGGCATGATCAATTTTGATTAAAACAACCTATCTATCTTTTTGTATATAAAATTGTAAATATTTTTCAAATATATCACAATTTTAGAGGGAGAAAATTGAGTTAAGTTTAACTCACCAAAAAGATTTTCAGTTTGCTTTCAAGAAAAACTAAAACGAGTCATTTGACTTTACTCCTACTAAAGAAAAATTTCAAAAATTCAAACAGTATTATCCCGCTTAGAGGGAGCTCCTTCGTAGAGGGAGTCGGATATTTAAAATTTTCAATTAAGAATTGATCCGACCATGTGAAAAATGATAGTACATTGGTATGCAATGATCTTAGCGCATGAAAAGAGTAGATCAAAAGTCCACAAAATCATTCACAGATGTGTAGGTAGGCTTGACAAACAAGTAAGTGTCGTGTAAGGCCCCGTTACCGGTAACCCTACTTTCGTGTTGGATTTACTCATAAACACAGTTCTAAATATCAGAGTTAATTAAAAACTTTACGCGGAATATAAAACTTTCATAAAACATTACATATCAATTCATAATCATGTCTTTAAACATTCCTCTTGTCTTTCAAAATCAAAACGTAACTTATAAAACATATCGGATCTTCAGATGCCAGGCTTTAGTCTTCTGCCATGTGTCCTCCACTCAAGCCAGCTGTCTCATCCTACTCACCTGCGTGCATACTAAAAGTCAGCTACGCTGAGTGAGTTCTAGTTAATCATACACTACCATGCAATACCTTGTTACATACATACGTACTTAACCTCATAACTTTCTTTCATACACACATAAGTACTCATACCTTCATTCTTACTTACATACTTTCTTTCTTACTTACATACTTTCTTTCTTACATACATACTTTCTTTACATTCATAATCATACGTTTTAAAGAGCCTTTCGCCCTATAACCTCACAGATATTATAAGGGTCTGGTCCCTAACATCACAGATATTATAAGGGTCTGGTCCCTAACATCACAGATATTATAAGGGTCTGGTCCCTATCATCACAGATATTATGAGGGTCTGGTCCCTAACATCACAGATATTATTAGGGTCTGGTCCCTAACATCACAGATATTATTAGGGTCTGGTCCCATGCTTTCGAATATTAGTAGGGTTCGATTCCCTCTTCGTTACCATACAACCATACATCATACCTCGAGTATTATTAGGGCTCGGTACCCCTTTCGTAACCATACAACCATACAACCGTCATTTCCTTCTTTTATTAACTTTCTTACGTTCATACACATAAACATACATATCATACTTGCCATATTTATAACGTTACAACCTGACAGTACGTGCAATATCCGAAGATCGTTCACGAACCATCAAGCAATCATTCATACATATCACATATATCACCTATGGCATACACTTATCACTTTGGATGAATGTATTAACAACACATCAAGTATGCACACAGCCCCGAAAACATGACAAGGAATGGGGCTAGAGACTCACCTGGATCCTGTTACGCTCGCCGTTGATTGTAATTCCTTTCTTTAACTGGGCTCGGCTAACTGTATAATATTTACACATATCAATTACTACTACTACTATTACCACTACTCATTTTCGATAACCGCCTTAACACATTTTCCATTAGGTTTTTAATTTATTTCATAAGCGAACTTCACTTCAGGCGAATCTTGGAAACAACTTGGTTCTGGCTTGATTCGATCGAATAGGGACATATTCGATCGAATCTGAGACACACTCGATCGAACTAGACACACACTCGATCGAACCAGTTGGGAAAACTCGTTCGGCTTGGTTCTGGCTTGATTCGGTCGAATAGGGACATATTCGATCGAATCTGAGGCACACTCGATCGAACTAGACACACACTCGATCGAACCAGTTGGGAAAACTCGTTCGGTTTGGTTCTGGCTTGATTCGGTCGAATAGGGACATATTCGATCGAATCTGAGGCACACTCGATCGAACTAGACACACACTCGATCGAACCAGTTGGGAAAACTCGTTCGGTCGGACATGGCACTTGTTCGATCGAATAGGAACTCGTTCGGTCGGATATGAAGCTCATTCGGTCGAATAAGATGGAGACCGTTCGGTTGCTTCCCTATTCGATCGAATGGACTGATTCGGTTGACTCATTCGATCGAATAAGTCTGATTCGACACCTTCAAGCTGGGCGACGGAGAAACCTACGGGTTTTCCAGATTTTCCAGATTTTTTGACCCAAAATCGAAGTTTTTGACATGGAAATGTTCGGGATTGAAAGGGCTATCAATTCCTAGTGATTTTAAACACAAAGACCTGCATTTTGACACCAAAACAAGACGGTTTTTGACCCGAAAACTCAAGTTACGAAAATGGGAGTTTTTGCTCGATTTGAGGCCGAAAATGGTTATGAAAACGGATGATTTTCGAGAGGGACTTACCAAAAACGATTAGGAACAAGATTGTGGACTCGGATTTGTGACTCGAGAACTTTCTCTCTCTAGTTTCTCTCTCTAGAATTGAGAGTGTTTGGGTGTGGGAGTGAAAGGGAGTTAGTGAAATGGTATTCTGGGCTCGGGATGGGTATTTTATATCTCTCGAGCCCACGGACCCAAGGCCCATTCTCATTTAACCCATCTTACGTAATCTAAGCCCATGACCCGTTCCTTTCTCGACATTAAATAACTAAAACGTGAAATTACTAAACATAACTTTCTTTTATTTATCATATAAAAATTTTAGGATGTTACAAGTCTTCCTCCCTTAAAGAGGTTTCGTCCCCGAAACCTAACTATTACATAAACAAACTAGGGTAAAACTTGCGCATCTCATCCTCGACTTCCCAAGTAGCATCTGATCCCTTGCGGTGTTTCCATATCACTTTGACCAAGGGTATAATCTTGTGACGAAGCTGCTTCTCCTTGCGATCAACGATCTTTATCGGTTGCTCGATGTAGTTCAATTGTTCATCAACCTCGATGTCCATTAAGGGCACGTGAGACGTGTCATCAGCTAGACACTTCCTCAGATGAGAAACATGGAAGGTTGAATGAATTCCTTCTAACTCATCGGGTAAATCCAGTTTGTAAGCTACTTCACCCACACGTTTTACAATCTTGAACGGTCCAATGTACCTCGGACTCAACTTTCCTCTTTTCCTAAAACGGATAATCCCCTTCCAAGGCGAGACCTTAAGCATCACATAGTCGCCAACGTTAAACTCAATTGGTCGTCGCCGCTTATCCGCATAAGACTTTTGTCTGTCTTGAGCGGCTTTCATTCTTGCTTTGATCTGATCGAACTTTGAAGACGTTTCTTGAACCACTTCTATACTTCCCATTTCCTTCTGACCAATCTCACCCCAACACACCGGGGTTCTACATCGTCTACCGTACAGCATCTCAAACGGTGGCATACCAATACTCGAATGGTAACTGTTGTTATAGGAGAACTCTGCCAGATGCAGATGATCATCCCAACTTCCACCAAAATCTAAAACGCAAGCACGTAGCATATCCTCAAGGGTTTGGATCGTCCTTTCAGACTGTCCATCGGTTTGAGGATGATACGCCGTACTGATGTTCAACCTCGTCCCCATAGCTTCATGAAATTTCTTCCAGAACCTCGAAGTAAACCGTGTATCCCTATCAGACACGATCATAACGGTACTCCATGCTTGGTTACAATTTCTTTAATGAACAAGCTTGCTAACGTTTCTGACGAGATGGCCTCTCGTATGGGTAGAAAGTGAGCACTCTTGGTCAAACGGTCCACAATCACCCAGATGGTATCATGTTGCTTAGCTGTACGAGGTAGCTTAGTTATGAAATCCATGGTGATGTGTTCCCATTTCCACTCAGGTATCTCTAGCGGTTGCATCATCCCATAAGGCTTCTGATGTTCGGCTTTGACTTGTAAGCAAGTTAAGCACTTACCGACATAATCTACTACATCATTCTTCATTCCAGGCCACCAGTAATCCCTTTTCAAGTCTTGGTACATCTTTGTAGCTCCAGGATGGATTGAGTACCTTGACTTATGAGCTTCATCTAAGATTCGACTTCTAAGATCACCATGGCGTGGAATCCACATACGGTCAAATCTAGTTTTAACTCCATGAGTGTTTTCCATCAACTCATCTTGCTGGCCATAAATCCTTTCTTTCTTTACTAACCCTTCGTCTACTAACACTTCAGACTGCACTTTGATGATTTCTTCAAAAAGACTTGAGTTCATGATCAACTTGTATGACTTCACGGTTGCAAGGACTTCCTCATTCTTACGACTTAACGCATCAGCGACCACGTTAGCTTTACCGGGGTAATACTTAATCTCACAGTCGTAATCCTTTATCAATTCTAACCATCTTCTCTGCCTCATGTTCAGTTCTTTCTGCTCGAAGAAGTACTTTAAACTCTTATGATCGGTATAGATAGTACACTTAGTGCCGTACAGATAATGCCTCCATATCTTAAGAGCATGCACTACAGCTGCTAACTCCAAATCATGCGTCGGATAAGTACTCTCATGGACCTTCAACTGTCTAGACGCGTAGGCTATCACCTTCCCTCGTTGCATCAACACGCAACCTAACCCTTGATGCGAGGCATCAGCACAAACAACAAAATCCTCATCACCATCGGGTAAAGTAAGGATTGGAGCTTGCGTGAGTCTTCTCTTTAACTCTTCAAAGGCTTCTTCTTGAAATTTTCCCCAACTGAATACTATCGACTTTCGGGTCATACCGGTCAGCGGTGCGGCTATCTTGGAGAAACCTTCGATGAATCTCCTATAGTAGCCAGCTAACCCTAGGAAGCTTCGTATATCAGTCGGATTCTGCGGAGTCTTCCAATTCGTTATCGCTTCAATCTTAGCTGGGTCCACGGTAATCCCCTCCGGATTAACCACATGACCTAAAAATTGCACTTCTCTTAACCAGAACGCGCACTTCGAAAACTTGGCGTACAACCTTTCTTTCTTCAGAACTTCCAATACCTCTCTCAGATGCTCGGCATGGTCAGACTCACTCTTTGAATAAATCAATATGTCATCGATGAAGACGATAACCGACTTATCCAACATCGGTCGACACACCCTATTCATCATGTCCATAAATGCTGCAGGAGCATTTGTTAGACCGAATGACATTACAAGGAACTCGTAGTGTCCATACCGCGTTCGGAACGCTGTTTTAGGGATGTCTACCTCTTTCACCTTCAGCTGATGGTAGCCTGATCTGAGATCTATTCGTGAGAACCAACTCGAACCTTGCAGTTGGTCAAACAGATCGTCAATCCTAGGCAAGGGGTATCTATTCTTTACCGTAAGCTTATTCAACTCACGATAGTCTATGCACATTCTCATACTTCCATCCTTTTTCTTCACAAACAAAACCGGTGCGCCCCATGGAGAAACACTCGGTCTGATAAAACCCTTGTCGAGGAGTTCTTGCAGTTGGGACAATAATTCCTTCATCTCGGACGGTGCTAGACGGTAAGGCGCTTTCGCGACGGGCTGGGCTCCTGGTATTAAATCTATCTGAAATTCTATTTCCCGCTCCGGTGGCAGCCCCGGAAGATCCTCAGGGAATACTTCTGGGTAGTCGCGCACAATAGGAACATCCTTCATTTCTTTCGTCTCGGCCGTAGCGTTGACAACATACGCCAGGTAGGCACCGCACCCTCGCCTTAACAAACCCTCGGCTTTTATCATCGAAATGACATTAAGTCCATAACTCTCCTTATCACCATAAACCGTCACCGCACTACCATCCAATGACTTTAACCTTATCATCTTACTTTTACATACTATCTGAGCCTCAAACTCAGACAACCAATCCATACCCAAGACTACATCGAACCCTCCTAAGGCCATAACATACAAAGTAACAGGGAACTCATGTCCCTCTAACTCTATCTTACAATTCTTCACCATTTTTGTTATTTTCACCGAAGTGTCACTTGCGGTTTCTACTACAAAAGTTTCAGACACTCGGCAGCCTTTCATTTTAGCTAGTTTACTAAACGTCGTAGCTACAAAACTTCTATTCGCACCAGAATCAAATAATACAGAAGCGGAAACATCGTTCACTAGAAACGTACCTGTGACGACATCCGGAATCTGCCTGGCTTGTTCCTGGGTCAACATGTAGGCTCTAGTTCTGGGCCTAGCTTGATCGGCATCCTTCTTTCCACTACCTCCAGCTACACCTTCAGTGCACTCCCTTGACATATGGCCTGTCTTGCCACATTTGTAACATGCTGGCTTCGCACTGCACTCATTGGCATAATGCCCTACCTTCCCACACTTATAACAGGCATTCGACCCCATTCTGCATTCTCCACCATGAGCCTTTCCACATTTGAGACAAACATTAGAACTTTTACCCCACTTGCACTCACCACCATGCCTCTTTCCGCAGGTCTTACACGATCTCTTCTCCCACACTTTCTGTTTCTTATCCCTGGAGTTCCATAACTGAGTACTGGGTCGTTTAGCAGGAGCGACCCCTTTCTTCTCTTTCTCATCGTCCCTTTCCACCCTATCATCCGCGGCCACGTCAGCATAGACCATTTCCGCGAGTCCAACAGCCGAATCAAAAGTAGCAGGTTGAATCGCCCTGACTAACATGCGGACCTTTTGTGGCAACCCCCTCACATAACACTTGATTCTCTTGACCTCAGTGTCAACCATGTCAGGCACCAACCTAGATAGTCGGTTGAACTCCGTGGTATACTCACGATGCGTCATCATACCGGCTTTTAAATTCTGGAACTTCATCTCCGTTCTTTCAACCTCGGCATCTGCACAGAACTTCTTCATTACCAACTCTTTCAAATCTTCCCACTTCATCTCTTTGATCTCATCACGGGTCTTCCTCTGCTCCACACTCTCCCACCAATACATAGCCTCATCTACGAATGACTGAGTAGCATAACCCACAGCTTGGTCGGGACGGCATTCGCTAATGCGGATAACCTTGTCCATAGCGGTTATCCACTGGAGAGTAGCGATTGCGTCTCCTAAACCAGTCAGCTTAGGCGGGTCACAACCTTTGAAGGACTTATAGCTGCACCCACCTTGTCCTCCTCTCCTATCATCGACTTTCACAGACTTATCCCCACTCGAGGCCCCTCTTTCACCTTCCCCATCCCTTCTACCATCACCACCCGCTCCTTCAGCAGTTCGTTCACGGCTTCCAGCAGATCCTTCGGGATTCAGGTTCTTCACAGCAGCAACTACAGCCTGAACAATGGCTGCTTGAACTGCAGGGCTAAGTTGAACTTCCTCGTTGTTGTTCTGGTCTCCTCCAGCTGCGCTTCCTTCATCTTCGGTGTGGGAAGCTTCTTCTACCGAGGGTTGCCGGACAAGACGAGGCCTGCCACGACGTCCAGTGCGACCCCCAGCTTCAACAAATTCTCCAGCTCCAGCCATCAGTATCCTATATGAGAAAACACAAACATCATCACTCAAGGAACTATCTAGTACAAGGATAGTAAGGCTAACAGGTAATAACAGTGGCCAGTTGTGATTAGCTGATCACGTTACTTTCCGTGTCATATACACTTCCCTTTATGAGTCTATTTGTGCTGGTTCTACTTAAGCAGTTTGTCAATTTAAACAGTCAATTATTCCTATCCCTATCGTTCACATATCCTTTCTTATTAACATACATCATTTAATCATGCACTTTACCTTTACTGATCTTGCTTGAGCGACACATGGCATTCTTGAACTGGCATCTTCTTTCCTTTCTTACTTAAATCCCATTCTCTGTTCGAGTCTAAGCATGTAGGATGCTTAAATCTCTCGAACTTTGCTCTGATACCAACTTGTAAGGCCCCGTTACCGGTAACCCTACTTTCGTGTTGGATTTACTCATAAACACAGTTCTAAATATCAGAGTTAATTAAAAACTTTACGCGGAATATAAAACTTTCATAAAACATTACATATCAATTCATAATCATGTCTTTAAACATTCCTCTTGTCTTTCAAAATCAAAACGTAACTTATAAAACATATCGGATCTTCAGATGCCAGGCTTTAGTCTTCTGCCATGTGTCCTCCACTCAAGCCAGCTGTCTCATCCTACTCACCTGCGTGCATACTAAAAGTCAGCTACGCTGAGTGAGTTCTAGTTAATCATACACTACCATGCAATACCTTGTTACATACATACGTACTTAACCTCATAACTTTCTTTCATACACACATAAGTACTCATACCTTCATTCTTACTTACATACTTTCTTTCTTACTTACATACTTTCTTTCTTACATACATACTTTCTTTACATTCATAATCATACGTTTTAAAGAGCCTTTCGCCCTATAACCTCACAGATATTATAAGGGTCTGGTCCCTAACATCACAGATATTATAAGGGTCTGGTCCCTAACATCACAGATATTATAAGGGTCTGGTCCCTATCATCACAGATATTATGAGGGTCTGGTCCCTAACATCACAGATATTATTAGGGTCTGGTCCCTAACATCACAGATATTATTAGGGTCTGGTCCCATGCTTTCGAATATTAGTAGGGTTCGATTCCCTCTTCGTTACCATACAACCATACATCATACCTCGAGTATTATTAGGGCTCGGTACCCCTTTCGTAACCATACAACCATACAACCGTCATTTCCTTCTTTTATTAACTTTCTTACGTTCATACACATAAACATACATATCATACTTGCCATATTTATAACGTTACAACCTGACAGTACGTGCAATATCCGAAGATCGTTCACGAACCATCAAGCAATCATTCATACATATCACATATATCACCTATGGCATACACTTATCACTTTGGATGAATGTATTAACAACACATCAAGTATGCACACAGCCCCGAAAACATGACAAGGAATGGGGCTAGAGACTCACCTGGATCCTGTTACGCTCGCCGTTGATTGTAATTCCTTTCTTTAACTGGGCTCGGCTAACTGTATAATATTTACACATATCAATTACTACTACTACTATTACCACTACTCATTTTCGATAACCGCCTTAACACATTTTCCATTAGGTTTTTAATTTATTTCATAAGCGAACTTCACTTCAGGCGAATCTTGGAAACAACTTGGTTCTGGCTTGATTCGATCGAATAGGGACATATTCGATCGAATCTGAGACACACTCGATCGAACTAGACACACACTCGATCGAACCAGTTGGGAAAACTCGTTCGGCTTGGTTCTGGCTTGATTCGGTCGAATAGGGACATATTCGATCGAATCTGAGGCACACTCGATCGAACTAGACACACACTCGATCGAACCAGTTGGGAAAACTCGTTCGGTTTGGTTCTGGCTTGATTCGGTCGAATAGGGACATATTCGATCGAATCTGAGGCACACTCGATCGAACTAGACACACACTCGATCGAACCAGTTGGGAAAACTCGTTCGGTCGGACATGGCACTTGTTCGATCGAATAGGAACTCGTTCGGTCGGATATGAAGCTCATTCGGTCGAATAAGATGGAGACCGTTCGGTTTCTTCCCTATTCGATCGAATGGACTGATTCGGTTGACTCATTCGATCGAATAAGTCTGATTCGACACCTTCAAGCTGGGCGACGGAGAAACCTACGGGTTTTCCAGATTTTCCAGATTTTTTGACCCAAAATCGAAGTTTTTGACATGGAAATGTTCGGGATTGAAAGGGCTATCAATTCCTAGTGATTTTAAACACAAAGACCTGCATTTTGACACCAAAACAAGACGGTTTTTGACCCGAAAACTCAAGTTACGAAAATGGGAGTTTTTGCTCGATTTGAGGCCGAAAATGGTTATGAAAACGGATGATTTTCGAGAGGGACTTACCAAAAACGATTAGGAACAAGATTGTGGACTCGGATTTGTGACTCGAGAACTTTCTCTCTCTAGTTTCTCTCTCTAGAATTGAGAGTGTTTGGGTGTGGGAGTGAAAGGGAGTTAGTGAAATGGTATTCTGGGCTCGGGATGGGTATTTTATATCTCTCGAGCCCACGGACCCAAGGCCCATTCTCATTTAACCCATCTTACGTAATCTAAGCCCATGACCCGTTCCTTTCTCGACATTAAATAACTAAAACGTGAAATTACTAAACATAACTTTCTTTTATTTATCATATAAAAATTTTAGGATGTTACATGTCGGGTGATATAAACCTAAATTCCTGCCGGGTACTAGTGGATATACGATTATAAAGCGGTTGCATGATTCCGTGAAGTCATATTCATAAAGGCAAAAATGTAATTATACATGTCATACCCAAGCCTCTCTTTACCTGATCACAGTCGTCTTATGAAATATGTGTCAATTTTTAATTTTCTTATTGAGTCAAGAAAAGCCTCATAGAAAGGCAAGAAAAAGAAAAACAAAAGAGTCAAGAAAAGAAAAAGAAAAACAGAAAAACAAAAGAAGAATCAAGAAAAAGAGTAAAAAAAAAGAGAGTCTATCTTAGGATTTTAACTTCTGCTTTATTTTGATTCAAGCCTTGGACTTTCTCTGTTTGTAGTCATACAAGACCTGATTGTTAAGGCCCTGAATCTTCTGCTTTCTTTTAATCTTTCTAGATTGAGTCAAGTGTGCAAAAATAAAGCATAAAGTGTCAAGTATGTTAATAAGAGTACTGTGATCAAATAAGAAAGGTTTAAGTCAAGTTGAGGTGATATGTTAACACAAAGTAAGCCTGAGATATGATGGAATCAGTAACATGTTTGATTAAATGGGGACCACATAAGCACCGTGCCTAATTGTACTTTAAACGTATCACTTTGACATCAAAACACTTGTCAGGTTAAACAAATGGACGATATATACAATCGGTGATGAAATTGTGACATAATAATATCAAAATGGAAACGCGATCTAGGGCTTTGCAAATCAATATGATTCCATGTTTTGATCTTTCTCACAAAAATATTAAAATCGTTAGAAAATTCTGTACATAATATTGATATATAATATTAATTTCATCTATACTCCTATCTTTAATTGTTTATTTTGATTTTGTTTTATTTATGTTTCAACTTCAAAACATTATGTATATATTTTCACTATTTTAAAATATATGAAAATGCCAAAAGATTTTAAGTTTTTATTAAACCTTGTTTTATTCAAAATAATGTGTTTTGTTGTTAAGATCGTCCATACAATGTTTGTTGGAAACCTAGGACTTAAACAAATCACTTACAAGTTGAGGGACTGAAATTGGGAGAGCCTGTGAACAAATTCTTCTTTGACCCTCAAGAGGGTCTGTGAACGAATCTTATTCGTTCTAAGTTTTGTGCAGGTGTACACGGACAGGTAGATCAAGATCAAGTCTGCTTGGAGTTGCAGATGCTGAAGCGCTTAAAAGAAAAGGAGAACGTGAAAGTTGGTGGTTGAAGCTAAAAATGCACTGATTGCATTCGAAGACAAGGAAAGAAACCAGTCGGCTCAAGAAAGACAACAAAAGAAAATTAGATGTCGAGCCTCCCGCATCCGATGTTTCTAAAATTTGCTGTTGCCGATCCTTCCCAGAAATAAGATGGAAATTCAAGTCTACAAGACTAGAAAATAAAGAATTGTTCAAGATCCAATCTAGTTCAAGATCCTGGATCAAGACAAGTACTAAGTTTCAATAAATAAAGACGAAGCAAATAACTTGACGAATGTTCCTCGACATACTCAATCCTAAAGGGAGATTGTAGGGCCAATATTATATTGCTCTCGACAACTTTTCAAAGAGGCAGTTTGTAAGCTAGGATAGCCACGACTAGAGTTTCGGCTTTCTTTGATGGTTACAGCTAGCGAACGAGTTTCATTGTCATTGATTCCGCTTTTCAAAAAGGCGATTTTTAAGCTAGGATAAGCATGCCTAGTTATATTTTTAATTATTAAGTGTACAAATATGACATAAACTTAACAAAAGATTTAACGTCCATTAGTGTTAACAAAAGATTTAACATCCATTAGTGTTAAAGAAAAAAAGAAACACATATTATGGCCTACTGAGCTATTAGAACCATGCTCATAGTTACTAAAATTTTAAAACGAAAGGTGCATTTTGAGAACTAATCCCACTACATTTATTTTGGGACTTATCACACCATGCTTATATTACATTAAAGGGAACTATGTTCAACATCATTTTTGTATTTTGATTATTAAAATTCATATTTTGATGCTTATCACGCCATGCTTGCTATTAGCAACAATTATTTATATTATTTTAAAGGGCACTATCTTCAACAACATTTTTGTATTTTGATTATTAAAATTCATATATGTGATGTGCCACATCTAAATGGCGGTCATCCACCCGTTTCCTCCATCCGCGAACTTACTCTTTGAAGTATTTACAACTTCAACCCCTGATTTTAAAAGTATTGACATTTTAAACCTCTTAAATGAAAAGAGTTTTAACTTATTGTTGTCAATATAGTATTTTTAATACGATACGTCTAAAAGTTAAGATGTTATAATAATAATATATTTAAACGTTAAGTACTTGCTTTTGTTGAATAGTAATTTGGGATGTATTTAATTTGTTTACTTGGTCATCAGAAACAATTACATTAACCAAAAAGATGTAGTCACCATATGTTATAACATACGCAGTTGAATCCTTGTCTAAGGCTATGTGTTACAGGAGACATGAAATGGCAAATAATGGCACGTAGGCGCCAAGGTGACAGCCAGCATGGGCTTTCACATTTCATACCAATTAGGTGGTTTATGTAGAGTGAAACATGAAATGTGATTGTGGGATAAGGTGGAGATAAGTAACCGGGTACGTTGATAATTAATTATTAATGATTAAAGAGAAACTAAAAACAACCGTGAAGGAGCCCTTCACAGCTTTTGGCACCCCCTATTATACGGTGTTTAGAGCCCAATCACGTTGCGATGGACTACTTTGGCACGCGTTAATAACCCATAACACATATTCTAAGCACAGACGTCATAAAAATGCAGGACGTCACCAATGAATTACTTAATCGATGTGTCTCAGTGTTATTTTTAGTTGGGCATATCCTATACAATAGAGTTGTCAAATAGGTGGGTAAGATCATGTTATATATGTGGTTTCAATTTACAAAAGTGGGTGTGATAATAATAACTAAACCTTAAACCCTAAATTGTACTAGAGTGCTAACTGGTAAACTAGCAGGGGCAAATTTGACTTTCTAGTATACTATAGTTGTGGCGGTAGTCAAATAATTAGAAAAAGACAGTTTTACAAATTTCCAATTCTTTTACGTTGAAGAGCCTATAAAAGCAACCCTTCTATGAATCAGTCCACCACCACAGATATTGATATTCCGATGGCCGAACAAGTTATCGTTGTCGATCCACAACCAGCGAAAACCAATATTCTCACATTCTTCACCATAGCCTATTTGTTCCAATGCCTGTGCCACATCTATACTCTAGCAGCAATACCGGGTGGTCTAGTGGCCCCTCTCCGCCACCTATGGTCTTGCTATTACCCGCGAGTAGCATATGGAGAAGAAGGCCATGTCATTATGCCTCATTATGCACTTGGTTTTACCATCAATGCTCTCCTTGCTTTGGTAGAAATCAAGTCGCAGTGTCTACCTGGATTCCCTTTCAAAACTCACCCTCAGCTGATCATGTTCTCGGTTACTAGTCTTCTCATATACGGTTTGGCTTCCATAGCCGAACTTGTCATTTGTGGTGCAGGTGTTGATCGTTCTTCCGTTTATGCCATTCTTGCTCACTTGGTAAAGATTGGCTCGTTGTGTGTTTTGGTGGCGTCTTTGGCTTCTTTGTTGTACGTTTGAATCTCTCTTATGATCGTTGAATTATGTTGTAGCTTGCCCTGCATGTTGTGTTTAAAATAACACATAATATATTAATAACCATGTAAAGTGATTGATATAAAAATGTAGAAGATATCAAACACCTTTGTATTCTTGTAAAAGTGTATTGATACTTTTTTACGGGTTTTAAGCCAGTAGAGTAGTAGTTATATATAATACACATACGTAAAATAAATAATAATAGCTGTAGCCATGTTTTTTTT